>NC_069502.1:677186307-677398058 GCF_027579735.1 Bombina bombina | reverse complement strand
TATAATATATATATATATACAGTGGTGTCAAGAAAATTAATCTCATTTGTTGAGTATGTCAATGTGAACCTGATGCTTGTCATAGAAGCATTAATATCCTCTACAAACTGTAGTAGGGACTCCAATGAGCCCCCCCATATGCCAAAAATATCATCTATATACCTTAGCCAAAGCTTACAACAGCTGTTGAATGACTGATTATTATAGACAAATTTATTTTCAAAGCCACTCATGAACAAATTGGCATATGAAGGGGCTACATTGGAGCCCATAGCTGTACCTCTTTTTTGCATATAGTAAGTATCTTGGAACAGAAAATAATTACAGTATAGAACAAGTCTTAACAAATCATCAATAAAATCCACCTGTAATGAATCATATAATTTGCCATTAATTATGACGGAATAAAACAGCATAACGGCATTAGAAGGTTAAATTATGTTGTGGGGTGCACATATTTTTGTTTTGTTTAACGAGGACATGAATACATTCACATAAACAATACAATGTACAAATCATAACTTTAAAAATTCACTACAAATCTGTTGCTCTGAAATGTACCCAAATAATTTTAGTCCTCAAAAAAAGATTCCGCCCCCCCTTGATATAACAGTATAGGACACTTTTGGACCCTTAGTGCATATATAATTTATTGGTTTAACCTTTAACAATGATAAAAGGAAACAGAAAGTTGCATCATAGTGCAACATAGTACCATGCTGGTGAGATTATACTAAATCTAAAGATGCAAGAGCCATAACTGAACATGCTCACAATATCCGAGTTAGAACTATGCATAAAAAGATAAGGAAGTATGCTGCCATTTTTAATTGCAACAGTGTGGGTATTTTGATAACCTATTATAAGATTTACCATTATAATGTATGTATGGTGATAAGGTATAAGAGAGAATGTAGTCTACAAACCGATTATGTGACATTTGAATGGGTATTTTTACGTCCTCTGCCTTGTTAAGGAGGCCACCTAGTGGTCAATCATGGGAGGTGCTTAGACAAGAGAGGACTTTATTATTATTATCGTCATCAGGTATTTGTAGAGCGACAAAAGATTCTGCAGCGCTTTCAAATAAATGTGAACTTGAGAATAATTACTGGGAAATAATAGTAATGAATGAGCCATCTTCTTAACAAAAAGATTTACTATAGTGTATAAAGTATAATATGGATCTGGTTATTATTGTGTAGAGATAACAGTATTTACAATTATAAAAATATATAAAAAGATTTATTTTTTTTATTTATTTTTTTACAGGCGATTGGACCGTCCCGTGTATAATTAGACAAGAGGTGACATCATGTCCCCAGGCTAAAAAGTCATAAGGTATCGTGAATATAGTTAGTGGACATCTACCTCATTATGTGAGTAGTTATAACACGTTGACTTGTGGGGTCCACTGGCAATCGGACTACACTCAACCCAGCAAGTTTAGCTCTACAGCTGTTAAAAAGGAAAGGACATCCCTATTTTATCGCTTTGGCTACCAGAGGGTGGTGCTATACGCAATCCTCGTAGCATCCATTGACTTAGTTTACCTCTCCCAATGCTCTGGTAATCGCTGTAATATCCAGTTAATTAACTTTTATTGAATCTCATCAAAGAGATCTACAATGATTCCTCAAGTTAGACATTTTAAACCCCACTGTTAGTTATACAACAAAATGAAGATATAAATAATACACTTCCATCTTACCCCGCTCTCTTATGTCACACAAGAAAAATCAGCTTTACTTTCGTTTCCTATTAGCGCCCTGTCACTTAACTAGCGTGTGACGTCATCACGTCATAACCTGCATTTTGCGGAAGATATTCTTTCTCTGAGGGACGTTTTGTAAGTGACGTTCCAAATCTAGCAACAACCGATGCGTGCAGTAGTTTCTCGATAGTAAAATAGTCTGTGTTATTGGACAATATACCGGCGAATTACAAAACGATTAATCGTGACTGTAATGTGCAAGTAATACATTCTGCGAAATACGTGTACCTGAGCTTTCAGCGTTAAAATAATAGAATCATTTTGTATTCTGAAACTTGCATTTTTGCTGTTGATATAATTAAGCCACTGTTAAAACTTAAAAAAAAAAAAAAAAGATTTACTTCTCAGTATGGAATATATATATATATATATATATATATATATATATATATATACACCATCCATATTTATTTTTTTGCTCTCTTTATTAAGATACAAACAGAAAACACAGAAAATATGTACACAAAATCTGAAAAATACAATTTTCAGAACAAAATGGCTTCTTCGGGCAAAAGTCTTTAGTGTGACCTCCCTTGGCACTAAGCACATCTTGAACTATTATCTGAAGTACTTTGGTATATTATACCAGGCTTCTTTCAACTCTTCTCAGAGTTCTTTAGATTTAGGTTGTCTTTTATTTATTTCTCTGTTCAGGGTATCCCATCGGAACTCTGTTGATGCCAGTTCATGACTGTCAGTGTTTTATCAGCTGTTTTTTCTCTCCACACATGATTTCACTGCATTAGCAGTGTGCTTGGGATCATTACCATGCTGACAAATAAAACCATTCCTAATCAGGTGCTTTCCAGAAGGAATGGCATGATTAATAAAAACCTGTCTGTACTTTTCAGCATTCATGATCCCATCAATTCCAACAATATCCCCAACACCACTGGCAGAAATGCAGCCCCAAACCAGGACAGACCCTCCACCATGTTTCACTGAAGGCCGCAAGCACTCATCCTTTCATCTCTCTCCAACTCTTCTTCTCACATATTGTTGCCGATTGGACCCAAAAATTAAAATTTTGGATTTGTCACTCCATTATACTCTAAATGCCCTTTTAAGGGCAATGCCCAAACAAATTCCCTTTTCAGGGCAATGGGTAGTTTAGGTTTTTTAGTGTTAAGTTATACAGCCCACTGTATTAGACACACTTGCCCCTCCCCAGCTGTGCAAAACATCACGTCGTCAGTTACAGCCCTGGCATGCTCAGCAAACACGCTATTTGCAAAAATGCTCCCGTACTGCTGAGCGTGTCTGGAGGAAAACTCACTCTGAACCTGATTTCATACAATATAAGTTTATTCTTCGTTCATACACTTCTGCCCTTCACTTAGCCAAGCAAACCTACTTCTCTCATATCTACTCTTTCCTCAAACCCTAAACAACTCTTTTCCACCTTTAACTCCTCTACCCACCTGCTCCACCACCCCCATCTGTCTTTAGTGCTCAAGACCTGGCAGACTACTTTTTAAACAAAACACGTACTATCCGAAGCAACATCCCAACACCAACCTACAATATTCCAACAACAGGCCCAATTACTCCCTCTGCCACCCTCTGTATCTTCCATCCAGCCACTGAGAATGAAGTTTTTTCCTTACTATCTTCCACCCTCACTCCTGCTCTTACCCACATCTTCAACCTATCTCTCTCTACTGGCTCATTCTCATCTTCTTTCAAACACGCAAAAGTCACTCCCATACTCAAAAAACCCTCCCTCGACCCTAATTCTCCTGAAAGCTACCGCCCCATATCACTGCCTCCACTAACATCAAAACTCCTTGAAAAACTAGTTTACAATCGCCTAACCCACTTCCTGTCCGCCAACTCCTTGCTTGACCCACTGCAATCCGGATTCCGCCCAAAACACTCAACTGAGACTGCCCTTACCAAGGTTGCAAACAATCTCTCTGCTAAAAATATTGGCCACTACTCTACACTCATCTTACTTGACCTCTCAGCTGACTTCGACACAGTTGACCACCCTCTCCTCCTACAGACCCTTAGCTCTTTTGGCCTCTGTGACACTGCTCTTTCCTGGATTAACTCCTATCTTTCTCACAGGTCTTTTTCTGTGTCATTTGTCGGCGACTCCTCTCCTATGCCTCTGTCTGTTGGAGTACCTCAAGGATCTGTTCTGGGTCCTCTACTCTTCTCCATCTATACTTCTTTGCTGGGTAAACTTATCAACAGTTATGGCTTCAAATATCACCTCTATGCTGATGACACCCAGATCTACCTCTCTATCCCTGCTCTCTCTCCCTCTGTCCTTTCTCATGTCAGCGACTGCTTATCTGGTATTTCTTCCTGGATGGCCTCTCACCACCTAAAGATTAACATGTCCAAGACTTAGCTCCTTCTTATTCCCCCCTCAAGCTCTACACTGACTTCTGACTTCTCTATACCTGTTGACGGCATCACCATTTCCCCATCGCCCCAAGTCTTCTGCCTTGGAGTCACACTTGACTCAAATCTATCCTTCGTCCCCCATATCCAATCGCTTTCTACATCCTGCCGCAACCATCTACACAATATTTCCAAAATTCGCCCTTTTCTGAGTGCTGGCACCACAAAGCAAATAATCCACTCCCTTGTTATCTCCCGACTTGACTACTGCAATAACCTACTCGCTGGCCTTCCTCTTTCCCGCCTCTCCCCCCTTCAATCCATCCTAAATGCCTCTGCCAGACTGATCCACCTTTCCCGTCGATCTGTATCTGCTGCACCTCTCTGCAAGTCCCTTCATTGGCTCCCCATTCACAGCAGAATTAAATTCAACATTCTCACCCTTACATACAAAGCTCTCACCAATGCCGCTCCCCTCTACCTATCCTCTCTAATACACAAGTATACTCCAGCCCGTCCACTAAGATCCAACAATGACCTGCTCCTTGCATCCGCAACTATCACCTCCTCTCGTGCTAGACTGCAGGACTTCTGTCGTGCAGCACCTACCATCTGGAATACTCTCCCTCGTGCTGTCAGGCTTTGCCCTAATCTGTCTTCCTTTAAATGTTCCCTGAAGACTTTTCTGTTCAGGGAAGCCTACCACCCAACTCAATAATAAATTAATTTCACTTACCTAACATTTCCCTCATCTAACTCTGTATTAACATCTTTCTCAATCTTGCAGTCCTCACCTCCTGTTGCTCAACCTCCTACCCTTCTAGATTGTAAGTTCCCACGGGAATAGGGCCCTTAATCCCTCCTGTATGTGTTTGTAAATTTTGTCCTGTCTCTTACAAGTCTTGTATTGTTTTATTTAAATGAATTGTATCCATGGACAGCGCTGCGGAATATGTTGGCGCTTCATATATAAAGTATAATAATAATAATAATGTGCTCTCAATCCCAGTTTGATACAATTTGCTGTATCAGCAGTCAATACTAATGTAGCGTAGGAGCTGCAAGAGGAAGTTGTTTTTGTAAGTAGTCAACCAAGTGCGAGGCGACATAGTCTGTGATGCAGCTAGCAACAGAACGGATCACAGAAGGGGGTGCAGCCCTGCTCCGTGAACGTTCGGAAAGGTTACAAGGTAAATACAGCAGAATCGTAAGTTTTACTTACTCGTTCGTTGTAGAGATTCCCTGAAGGGATGAGTACTTGGTATAAGAGTTAGGTATAGGACAATGCTCCGTGGAATGAAGGCAGCAGCGTAGAAAGGATCTCAGGACTGGAGCTAATGTTCAGATCAGGGATTAGTTCTCCGAGGGCAGTGTGCAGCAGTGCTGCAGGATATTTACAATAGGCTGCATGGAGAGTACAAAAACGGTTAAAAAGTCCAATATCTCTATATATACAAACTTGTATCAATGCTTGGCAGTTGAATCACTGGATGGGAATGAACTGGGTTGGAATCCACAACAGGAATCACAGGTAGGTTCCGTAAGCCAAAAGCTTGATCAGAGCTCAGCACGAAGTGAGTGTTAGGGAGATAACAAACAACAATACTAAGCACCTAAAGAAAGGTGTGTTCAGGTTAAATAGGCAGAAGGGGAAGGGCCAAGACTGAAGGAGGTTCCTGACAGCTTCAATACCATATCTTGAGTATCCAGTTGTTTTCTTATTTCCCGTTGACAGTTGCCTTGCTGATGCAAAAGTAGATTTTATGTCTGTCAAATTCTGTGATCTTTGACATTTTGAATGGAATGATGTGATTGAAAGTTGGTCTTATTAGCAAGCTTCCAATGAATTAAACGCATACCACATGTGTATGTTTTGTAGCTAGTTTTACTGACCTCCATTTGTGCACATGCATGTTTTTTAGTCTGTGCCTCCAGGCTTTTAGTTTAATAATAAAGTCTATTTGTTTTAACACTCCCTACTGGTGCTCCTTTCATTCTGTGCTTTGTTTACACTGACCTACTGCAGTGCAGCACAGCCGGTGGGAGCTTCATTTATCATTTCTACCACCTTGCTCTGAGGAAGTTTGGAGCGGACCTACTGCAGGACTAATCACATTGCCCAGAGAACCCACACACCCCCTGGTTTTACGGAGGAGTGTTCCAGTACTCCAATCGGAGGAAGAGGGGAGGGACCACTCATGATTCCGGGTTTACCTTGAGGAACACGCCGCAGATATCCATGTGCAAGTTTTGAGCGCACCTGCAGGAGAGAAATGCAGACATATGAGGTGCAGAGCAAGGGCATTCAGAACTTTTAGGAACCCATTAGTGTTTGAATCTGAGTGAGCCCTGACCATACCGCAACGGATCTGCATGGAACCGCATTGTACCTAAGAGCCAGGAAGGGTAAGCTTTACTTATGTTTTGTATTATAAGCCTTACCAGCTCTGAGTGACTGCACAGTAGCTACCCCATTCCCTATCCAGGGTATTTAAGCAGGTTGAGAATTGTGCAACACCACTCTATTCCTTTGTAGGGAGAGACTTTCTTGTTGTGCTATATTGTATGTATTGCTCAAACATGTCTTGCACAAACCTGGTGTAAGAGTCCTTTCTCACAGCAATCACTTTGACATGAAATAGTAGGACAAATACAGGTGTTAGACAAGGATTTGATATAAAGAAATGTGTAAATTGAAGATCTACTTATGTTATTTATTTGATTATGTGCACATGCTGCTACAGTAAGAGAACTAGAGAGCATCTTTAAAGGGACAGGAAACCCCAACATTTTCTTTCATGATTTGGATATAATATACAATTTTAAACAACTTTCTAAGTTACTTATGCTTCATTATCTTGTTATCCTTTGCTAAAGAACAGTATTGCACTACTGGCAGATAGCTGAATACATCTAGTTAGCCAATCACAAGAGACAAATATGTGCAGGCACCAATCAGCATCTAGCTCCCACTAGTGTAGTGTATGTGTATATTTATTTTCAACAAGTGATACCAAGAGAATGAAGCACATTTGAAAATAAAAGTGAATTTAAAAGTGTCATAAAATTACATGCTCTATCTGAATTATGCAACTTTAATTTTGACTTTCCTATCCCTTTAAAACATAACCTCAGAAACAAAGTCAGAAGATAGTAGCTCACCAATAGCCAGGGATTTCAATGGGCACACCACCCGGCTAATTTCACTTACCAACCAGGCTGGGAAATTCGGCTTGGCGCCGCAATATGCGGCACCAAGACATATTTACCACGCAGCTTTTGGCTAAGAGGTGGAAACGTTACCCTCTCAGCCAAATAGTGAAAATAGCATTCTGCCAGTGGGCTGCCTTAGCGGAATAAATAAAGATGCTTTCAGCATGAAGTATTTTATACTTTATGAATGAAAGTCCCCTTTATTTGTTCTAATGGTTAATCCTAGCGTTTTACAAACGCTAGGATTTACCATCACTTTAAGTATGGTGTTAAGTGGCATTCATACTCTCCCTTAAAAACAGTAACGTTAAAAACCATCCATATTACAGTTTTACAAGTGGAAGTACCACAATACACTGCATATTGGATTGAACATTGAATAGTGAATAAGGCTCGCCTGCTGCAGCTGCCATCTTCTAGGTGAATGTGGCCGTGCGTCACTGATATTTAAAGGGCCAAAGCACTGATTACAGGAACTCCCACCTGGAGGACTCAGGTGTGGGAGTCTCTATAAAAAAACAGCTAAACTTTCATTCTGCACTGAGTTATTGCCTATTCAGTGTTTCCCTTTCTGGCTCCTGAGACCAAGCATCTCTGCTGTGATACATGTGTATGCTTACCTTGCTCCTGAAGCCAAGCATCTCTGCTGTGATACCTGCGTATGCTTACTCTGCTCCCGAAGCCAAGCATCTCTGCTGTGATACCTGTGTATACTTACCTTGCTCCTGAAGCCAAGCATCTCTGCTGTGATACCTGTGTATGCTTACCTTGCTCCTGAAGCCAAGCATCTCTGTTGTGATACTTGTGTATGCCTACCTTGCTCCTAAAGACAAGCATCTCTGCTGTAATACCTGTGTATGCTTACCTTGATCCTGAAACCTGAAACTTATTGGATCCACAAATTGGCATCTTTGGAGCCCAATTGGATTAATGTGGATATATTTGTTAAAATAATAAAATAAATTAGATCAAACAATTGAGAAAATCACTTTAGTAATCCTATAAAATAAACCTGAAATTCAAAGTTTGAGAAACTAGTAAAGTAAATTTAGGGATTAATTATGCTTGTGCTCTAAAGAATAACCAGTTCTGACATAGAAATAATCTATTTAGTCTTTTAAAAGATGTTTTAAATATTTTTTTATGTAATGTTTTTATGTATGGATTGTTTTTTTTTATTAATTGCCTATATTTAGGTTCCTTAGTACAGATGTTAATAACCACTAGAGGTGATAATTGCACAATTTAGTGAACTAGAAAAGAAAATGTTTCTTTTATTATTTTTGCAATTTATTAAAATTGTAACCACTAGGTGGCAGTATACACTTGTGCATCATTGTTTTGCGCCTAAAAAGGCTATTTAAACACTGTTTTGTAGGCATTAATTAAGTCAGGCATGAGTAAGGGCTAAGTGTGTGCCTGAAACTTTGCTGTATGTTGGTGGGCCCTGTTTAAAAATAAATGTCTTTTATTCATCACAGCTGGAGAACTCTCTTTCTTGGATATGTTGATAGGCATAGTAAGGGGTCAATTTATCAATCTGCGGCAGAATTCAGCATTGCACACAAGCACTATTTTGCACTGGTGTTAAATCCTGCCCGCGCACGAGACTGGGGAGACTAAAATTCGCCACCTTAGAGGTGGCGAAAGGTTAGAAAAGCAGCAGTCTGATGACCGCTGCTTGTTAAATACGGACTACAGGTTCTCTTGTGAGAACCTACAGTCATAGGGGTCGAAAGGCTTGCGAAGCCTTTGATAAATCGACCCCTTCTCCGTGATCTTTGAACTGTGTGTGCTGTCTCCCACCTGTACAATTACTTAATGTGGATATAGAGTCTAGACATAGCTGCCTTTGTATGATTCCCTAATATATCCAGTGAATTTTAACTTGTGATTTTTATAATTTATTATGTGATGTAATATAATATTTTACATTTTTTATATAGTTTACAATTTTTTTGCAGGTAGTAATTGAGGAAATATATATCTTTAGAACAATAGTTTTTTTAATTTTATTGGAGATTTAGTATTTGTATGAATGTACATATATTCTTGCAATTATGATTTTTACATATGTATTGAATAATGGTATAGTCATTAAAAAGGGATAGTAAAGTCTGAATTAAACTTTCATGATTTAGATACGGCTTTTAATTTTAAACAACTTTCTAATTTACTTTTATCATCAAATTTGCATTGTTCTTTTGGCATTCTTAGTTGAAAGCTAAATCTAGATAGGCTCATATGCTAATTTCTAAGCACTGAAGGCCGCCTCTTATCTGAATGCATTTGACAGTTTTTCACAGCTAGAGGGCGTTAGTTAATGTGTTTCATACAAATAACATTGTGCTCATGCCTACCTTGCTCCTGAAACTTATTGGATCAACAAATTGGCATCTTTGGAGCCCAATTGGCTTAATGAGGATATATTTGTTAAAATAATAAAATACATTAGATCAAACAATTGAGAAAATCACTTTAGTATTCCTATAAAATAAACCTGAAATTCAAAGTTTGTGAAACTAGTAAAGTAAATTTAGGGATTAATTATGCTTGTGCTCTAAAGAATAACCAGTTCTGACATATAAATAAACTATTTAGTCTTTTAAAAGATGTTTTAAATATTTTTGTATGTAATGTTTTTATTTTTGCAATTTATTTAAATTGTAACCACTAGGTGGCAGTATACACTTGAACATCATTTTTTGTAACACTGTTTTGTAGGCATTAATTAAGTCAGGCATGAGTAAGGGCTAAGTGTGTGCCCGAAACTAGGCTCATATGCTAATTTCTAAACCCTTGAAGGCTGCATCTTATCTGAATGTATTTGACAGTTTTTCACAGCTAGAGGGCGTTAGTTCACGTGTTTCATATAAATAACATTGTGCTCATGCACTTGGAGTTATCTAAGAATCAGCACTAATTGCCTGAAATGCAAGTCTGTCAAAAGATCTGATATAAGGGGACAGTCTGCAGAAGCTTAGATACAAGGTAATTACAGAAGTAAAAGGTATATTAATATAATGGTGTTGGTTATGGAATTGTAAAGGGATTATCTATCTTTATAAAAATAAAATTTTCGGTGTTTACTATCCCTTTAAGCTTCTTAATATTTGTACAGTATCTATATTTAGAATGAAACTGTATATTTGTAACATTGTATTTTAAAATTAGATGTAGATGCATTATTTTAACCACTAGATGGCCACGGTTGACAATAAATAGGCATTACAGACTTTACACACTACATGCCCTTGAGAAAGCAGCCAGGAGAGGCAGGGAAACGCGTTGGGACAAGTAGTGTGTGTTGGAAGATTTTGATTGATAGAGAGGGAGGGGTATCAACTCTGGAATTTTCCGGGAAGTGACGTCACACACCGACACGGACAAACTTTTACTGAGTGACTGGATTATGCTGACTCCCTTTGTTTTATTATTTATATCTTGCACAATTTTATGTGTTTGTGAGTAGATAAGTGTGATTAATTAAATCCTGGGGTTTTTTTTTGTATTTCCCACTATTGTGAGTTTTTTTGTATTTCCCACTGTGCTTTTAGATTGAAGATGGTAATATAATAAAAAGAGGAAAGGGAATAAAGCTAATTATTGCAAGTGAAGATATTTTTCATCTACACTATAAATAGAAATAAAACTCTTTTTTTCTATGAAATTTCCCTCCAGATTGACCACTACCATAAAACGGCTTTACAAGAAATAATGTTTTATAATATGTTTTATATAATATTATTATATAATATAATGTTTTAAGCTGAACTTATGTCATGAAATGTCGCTCCTTTTGGAAGCCCCAACACTGATCTCTGTAGATGGTAAAAACTTCTTGCCCATATGCACTGTGTATTTAAAGTGATTGTCAATCCTAGTGTTTGTGAAACTCTAGGATTTCCCAGTGCAACAAATAAAGGGGACTTTCAGTCATGAAGTATAAAATACTCCATGCGGAAAGCTCCTAAATTTGTTTCAAGCGTTCGCCACACGCAGAACGCTGTTTTGGTGAGAGGTGACGTTTTCACCTCTTATCCAATAGCCGTGCAGGAAATTCGGCTTGGCGCCTGCTAGCACGGCTATTTGCTAAGAGGTGGAAATGTCACCTCTTAGCAAAATAACGTTCTGCCGTGGGATGCCTGAGCAATTCAGTGCGGTGAATGCTTGAAACTAATAAAGGAAATTTCAGCATGAAGTATTTTATACTTCATGGGGCCAATTTATTAATGTGCGAGCGTGCGTGATATGATGTAGCGTATCATGTCCGCCACACATCAATAAATGCCGACAGCATACACTGTCGGCATTTATCATTGCACAAGCAGTTCTTGTGAACTGCTTGTGCAATACCGCCCCCTGCAGATTCGCGGGCCAATCGGCCGCTAACAGGGGGTGTCAATCAGCCTGATCGTATAGGATCGGGCGGATTGATGTCCGTGGCCTCAGAGCAGGCAGACCAGTTATGAAGCAGTGGTCTTAAGACCGCTGCTTCATAACTTCTGTTTCTGGCGAGCCTCAAGGCTCGCACGGAAACAGGGGCATCAAGCTCCATTCGGAGGTTGATCATTCGGTCCCTTAGACTGAAAGTCCCCTTTATTTGTTCCAATGGTCAATCCTGGCGGTTCACAAACGCTAGGATTGACAATTAATTTAATGAATCACAAATTAACATTTCATTATAGCGCATTAATCTATAATAGTTGATTATAAGAGTAATTCAAATATAGTTAAAAGCAATGTATAATTCAGTATGTCATTGTGTTTGCATCCAATTGGGTGTATGTCTGTAATTTCTAAGACGTAATTTTTTATCATAGTATATGTCATGTACAGATATGTTGTGGCCGCCTAATGAAGTCATTAACATATAAATAGCTAGCTATATATAATTTTACATTTGCATACTATTGTTGATGTATAAGAAGTAATTTATATCATATAATGTGTTGTGTACAGATTTTGTTGGTCATCTTTTAATGTAATATATAAATCCTTATAGATAGTGCACCCACCCAGCTACTGTTGATTATTACATTTAAGCTATTATAACATTACATTTTATTTGATTTATTTTAAACTAAATAATGTTTGCAAGTACTATATGTTGGTACTGAAATTTAGTTTCTAATTAACATGAAACTTTACTATTGCTTTTGATTTTCCACAAAGCGAAGTAGACAGCTGCTCATGTGCTAAGAGAAAATTCTAGAATCTCACTGCTGGGATTCCTTTCCTGTCCCTTCAAAAATTTGTTCAAAAGGGAGCCTAAAGGGCAGCTTTGCTAACTGTATAATCTGATTGATTGTAAAGTGCTGCCAGATAATGTATGCCCCTTCTTTGCATTGTTTTTAAAGGGACACTAAAGTCAAAATTAAAATAAAAAACTTTCCAATTTATTTTAATTATTAAAATGTGTCTTTTATATGTACACTTTCTACCAGCTCCTCTCAGAGTTCCTCACATTATAATGAATGAGGTAATAAGATGCTTATAAACAGTGGTGGCTCTAGACTAAGGGAGGCCTTAGCCAAAACTAAATTATTAGGCCCCAATTGAAGGAACATAAATCTTCAAATTTTCATGTCATGATTTAGAAAGACCATACATTTGTAAACAACTTTCAAATTTATTTTTTTGTCATATTTGCTTCATTCTCTTGGCATTTTATGTTGAAGGAGCATAAATTCACTACTGGGAGCTAGCTGAATATATCTGGTGAAGCAATAACAAGAGCCGTTTATGTACAACCACCAATCAGCAGCTAGCTGCCAGTAGTGCATTGCTACTCCTAAACCTACCTAGGTATTTTTCTCAACAAAGGATACAAACAAAATAAAGCAAACTAGAGAATAGAAGTAAATTGGAAAGTTGTTTAAAATTGCATGCTGTATCCTCAAATAAAGCAGCTGGTCCTAATGGACTCCCCAGTGAGTTCTATAAGATGCTATATTTGTAGGGAACCTATATAGTCAACCTTCTACAAGATTGATAGTGAATAACAATCTTTCCCCCTCTATATCATTTGGTAGAGGGACGCGTCAGGGTTGCCCTCTCTCTCCGCTCCTTTTTGATATTGCCATTGAACCTTTGGCAATCAAGATAAGGCAATGCCTTGATGGCATAAAAATTCGTAATCACAAGATAAAAATCGGGCTATACGCGGATGATCTACTTCTATACCTGGCCAACACCAAAGTAAATATTCCTAAGCTGTTTCAGATAATGGATCATTTTGGGTCCTTTTCTGGATATAAAGTGAATATGACGAAGTCGGAAATACTTTGGCTTAGGAAAAATAGTAACTCCTTTTTAACTATCCCCTTTCGAGAGGTTACGGATTCCTTTAAATATCTAGGGATTTTTATCCCGGTTAAATTTTCGGATCTATATAACCTTAACATTCCTCCAATATTGAAACATATTAAAGAAAAACTTAAAATATGGCAAAATCTACCTATATCAATTTCTGGTCGAATCGCATTATTTAAAATGGCCCTTCTTCTGAAGCTGCTCTATATTCTCCAAAATACCCCAATAATTTTATTAGAAAAAGATATCCGCTCAATTAACAGTTCACTTATACAGTTTCTTTGGCAGGAGAAAAGATCAAAGATTTCTCTTATCAAACTTTCAGTGCCGAAAGAATATGGAGGACTCGCATTGCCAGACATAAGACTGTACAATCTTAGTTTTCTTGCTCGTATAGTAACTGATTGGATCTCACTTAATAATTATGTTTTAAATAACAAACTTGAAATTAATGTCTGTAACCCATATCTCCCATCTGCATTAATTCATTCCGTGCCAAAGGAAATGCCGGCAGAAATTAAGAGACTGAAAACAATCTTCAACCCACTCAAGGCGTGGCATAAAATAGCTAATCTTCTTTCAATTAATACTAAGGCTTCTTTCTATCTACCTTTAATAGGAAACCCGAAATTTCAAGCAGGCCTAAACTCTGCGGTCTTTAGAGGGTGGCCTAATGCTGGGCTAAACACGGTATGTCAAATAGTAGATATGGATAGGAGATGTATTAAAGCGTTTCAGGAGCTGAAAACGGAATTTAATTTACCTAATAAAGATTTCTTCGCCTATTTGCAAATAAGACATTTTGCTTTGGAAATAATTAAAGAAACGGGCTGGAGTTGGAGATTAGGTAAACTGGAGAATTGGCTTGTATTAGCCAGAAGTGGCCATATGTCTATTGCTCCGTGTTATTATCTTCTGGGCACCAGTTAAGGTGCTCCAATCTTAACAAAATTGGCAGCAGACTGGAATTCATTAATTCCCCAGAGCAATGTTGAATCAAAAACTCTTCAAATATCAATTAAAAAAATAGCTCAGGTCACACTTTCTGCTGCCTGGCATGAAGCACATGTCAAACTCCTTCACAGAGCATACTTCACCCCCGAGAGAGGCCTCAGGTGTGGCAATCTTGGATTCAATAAATGCCCCAAATGTTCATATCCCGCAGCTGACTTAACACATATGCTACGGTCTTGTCCAAAAATAAGAAACTTCTGGTTTAAATTAGAATTCTGGCTAAAGAATGTACTAAAGATAGCTCCTGTTGTATTATCATTTTTTTCAGATAATATTCTGTCTAAATAATGAACCTGGTAAACAAACCAACGAAAAAGTAGTAATTTCCTCTATTCTTGCCACCAGATATCTAATCTGTAAAAAAATGGAAAAGTTAAGAACTGCATGAAGAAACAATGTATATTAGAACAAAGAGACACGAATATAGATAATGAGCACGATATTAGAACATTCTTTAATGAATGGGCAGTATTTCTAAAGATATTCAATTGGTTACTTTGTATTTATTTGTTGAATAGTGTACAATGCAACTATATCCAAATAAGAAAAGCAAAACTAATATAGTATTGTATAAATTAATATTTGCGAAACTTGTGGAATATGGTATGCTTTAACACTCTTTTAATTTATTCTACATGACAACAAATGTACTATTTTTATTTTCTGTCTTGTACAGTGTCTTGGATTATAAATAAACAATATAAAAAAAATTGCATGCTGTATCTGAATCACGAAAGACATATTTTGGGTTTCATATCTCTTTAACATATAAAAGAAAAAAACCTCAAAACTTAGCCCCAAAAATCAATTTGTATAAACATAATATTTTTCATGGAAGGATCACAAAATCCAAGCCTGGAATTGTAGTTCTGGCTAATAGCTTTTTTCGCATTATTCTACAGGGAGTGCAGAATTATTAGGCAAATGAGTATTTTGACCACATCATCCTCTTTATGCATGTTGTCTTACTCCAAGCTGTATAGGCTCGAAAGCCTACTACCAATTAAGCATATTAGGTGATGTGCATCTCTGTAATGAGAAGGGGTGTGGTCTAATGACATCAACACCCTATATCAGGTGTGCATAATTATTAGGCAACTTCCTTTCCTTTGGCAAAATGGGTCAAAAGAAGGACTTAACAGGCTCAGAAAAGTAAAAAATAGTGAGATATCTTGCAGAGGGATGCAGAACTCTTAAAATTGCAAAGCTTCTGAAGCGTGATCATCGAACAATCAAGCGTTTCATTCAAAATAGTCAACAGGGTCGCCAGAAGCGTGTGGAAAAACCAAGGCGCAAAATAACTGCCCATGAACTGAGAAAAGTCAAGCGTGCAGCTGCCAAGATGCCACTTGCCACCAGTTTGGCCATATTTCAGAGCTGCAACATCACTGGAGTGCCCAAAAGCACAAGGTGTGCAATACTCAGAGACATGGCCAAGGTAAGAAAGGCTGAAAGACGACCATCACTGAACAAGACACACAAGCTGAAATGTCAAGACTGGGCCAAGAAATATCTCAAGACTGATTTTTCTAAGGTTTTATGGACTGATGAAATGAGAGTGAGTCTTGATGGGCCAGATGGATGGGCCCGTGGCTGGATTGGTAAAGGGCAGAGAGCTCCAGTCCGACTCAGACGCCAGCAAGGTGAAGGTGGAGTACTGGTTTGGTCTGGTATCATCAAAGATGAGCTTGTGGGGCCTTTTCGGGTTGAGGATGGAGTCAAGCTCAACTCCCAGTCCTACTGCCACTTTCTGGAAGACACCTTCTTCAAGCAGTGGTACAGGAATAAGTCTGCATCCTTCAAGAAAAACATGATTTTCATGCAGGACAATGCTCCATTACATGCGTCCAAGTACTCCACAGCGTGGCTGGCAAGAAAGGGTATAAAAGAAGAAAATCTAATGACATGGCCTCCTTGTTCACCTGATCTGAACCCCATTGAGAACCTGTGGTCCATCATCAAATGTGAGATTTACAAGGAGGGAAAACAGTATACCTCTCTGAACAGTGTCTGGGAGGCTGTGGTTGCTGCTGCACTCAATGTTGATGGTGAACAGATCAAAACACTGACAGAATCCATGGATGGCAGGCTTTTGAGTGTCCTTGCAAAGAAAGGTGGCTATATTGGTCACTGATTTGTTTTTGTTTTGTTTTTGAATGTCAGAAATGTATATTTGTGAATGTTGAGATGTTATATTGGTTTCACTGGTAAAAATAAATAATTGAAATGGGTTTATATTTGTTTTTTGTTAAGTTGCCTAATAATTATGCACAGTAATAGTCACCTGCACACACAGATATCCCCCTAAAATAGCTAAAACTAAAAACAAACTAAAAACTACTTCCAAAAATATTCAGCTTTGATATTAATGAGTTTTTTGGGTTCATTGAGAACATGGTTGTTGTTCAATAATAAAATTAATCCCCAAAAATACAACTTGCCTAATAATTCTGCACTCCCTGTACATATATGCTATATAATAAAAGGCCAAGTATGTTTGTCTGACGCAGTCATGCGCAGTAGAGATTATGCGAGATAAACATACCTGGGGGTCAATTTATCAAGCTCCATATGGCTGCTGTCCGTAAGACTGCTGTCCGTAAGGATGCTGTCCTGGGCCTCTCTCTGCCGCGATCTCGCTAAAAGTAGCGAGACTGCGCTATTTCTGCATGCTTCACAAGTGGGACAGTGCAGAAATAGTCTTGCAGAGGTACTGAAGCAGAGAGGGACACTCTGTGTCCCTCTGCATCGGGCAGCAGTGGTGCCGATTGCTGGTGGCGTGGGAGGGTTCGGAGGGAGGCGGGTGTTCGGCCCATCGCTGGAGGAGGTCGGGAACAGGTGGGACCGCTAGACAGAAAAAATGTATGCTAAGCGCATCTGGGAGGTGGAAGGAGGGAGATGGAGGTACAGGGGAAGTGGAGGGGGGAAGGCTAGGGAAAGGATCTTGGAAGGGGACATTTTGACCCGTGTACGCGGGTTTTTACACTAGTCTATACATAAACACTTTATCTGAGTCCTTAGAAGTTTGTGGCTGACTCAATGGGGCCCATTTAACAAGCTCCGTAGGGAGCTTGTGGGCCCGTGTTTCTGGCGAGTCTTCAGACTCGCCAGAAACACAAGTTATGGAGCTGCGGTCTAAAGACCGCTGCTCCATAACCCTGTCCGCCTGCTCTGAGCAGGCGGACAGGAATTGCCAGAAATCAACCCGATCGAGTACAATCAGGTTGATTGACACCCCCCTGCTGGCGGCCGATTAGCTGCAAGTCTGCTGGTGCAATGCTGCGAGGTCTTTCGGACCTGATCCGCAGTGTCGGATCTGGTCCGCAAGACCTTTCTTAAATAGGGGCCTATATCCTTACTGGCTGCTAAAAGTGAAATACATTTGTGCTCTTTAAAAATGTATATAAAAATATACGATGTACATGTATACACTGCTTGTATTTACCACACATCACAAGCAACATATGGAATTGCAGTGTTTTCTGGTATCTAGGGGGTTAATATATAGAAACACTGCTTGCAACTACTCACAGTATAGCTGCTGTCAATAACAAATTGCCTAATCAGGGGAAGGGCTCACAGCCTCACACAAGACTGGTGGCAGCTCAGCTAAAGTGAGTGACTGAGGAGGAGGGAGCAGCTGTCACACTGTCCTCTAGTTCAGTGCTATCTTGCTGCAGAGGAGAGAATTATAGCAGAAAGTACTGAGCTTTACTAACAAACATATCAGCCAGTCACATAAAGCCAAGTGTGTATGCAGCTGATGTGGGGGCCCAAATTGCTCCACAGCAGTCTGCAGTTTCTTCACCACACATTTCAGCTGAACAGAGGTGGAGCACTAAGCAGATCAAACATTCATTAAACACAGGCACTTATTGCAGCAGGAATCCCTACATTATAAAGCACTATATACACTATAAGACTGTGCTCGGAGGAAGCCAATGGGTTTGTGCTACTATGCCACCAACACCTGTTTGGTAAAACTGCCTCTGCCTATGAAAAATCACACAGCATGGGAAGAGCAGATTATACATTTAGGACAAGCCCCACACTTATGATGTATATGCGTGTTATGTATTTGCATGTTATGTATATGCGTGTTAGTGATTACAAGATAAGACAAACACAGCCAGTGCTTATAACACAGCAGTGAATGTGTTTACATTTTTATCTGCAATTAATCTGCAATTAATAATAATCAATGTGCCTGAATTACTCTTCATTTACATACAGCACATCTTATGTTCAGTGTGTTTCCTGGACACCATCTGAAGCTGACCATAGACTGAGTTAGGGATACTTGTGGGCAGAAGTGTGGGTGGGCAATGAACAGCAGGGGCTGAGTCATGTTGTTATGTGGGCGTAGTATTAAAGGGTTATGGTTGAGTTGGGGTTGTGGTAGGTCATGAATTAAGTTAAAGGGACAGTCAAGTCCAAAAAAAAACGTTCATGTTTCAAATAGGGCATGCAATTTTAAACAACTTTCCAATTTATTTTTATCTCCAATTTTGCTTTGTTCTCTTGGTATTCTTAGTTGAAAGTTAAACCTATGAGGTTCATATGCTAATTTCTTAGACCTTGAAGGCCGCCTCTAATCTAAATGCATTTTGATAGTTTTTCACCACTGGAGGGCATTAGTTCACGTGTTTCATATAGATAACATTGAGCTCATGCACGTGAATTTACCATGGAGACAGCTCTGATTGGCTAAAATGCAAGTCTGTCAAAAGAACTGAAATAAGGGGGCAGTCTGCTAAGGCTTAGATACAAGGTTATTACAGCGGTAAAACGTGTATTATTATAGCTGTGTTGGTTATGCAAAACTGGGGAATTGGTAATTAGGGATTATCTATCTTTTAAAACAACAAAAATTCTGGTGTTGACTGTCACTTTAAGACCTTGTTTTTACTTTGATAGCTGCACATTTATTTGAAAGGGAAAGGTGTGGAAGGGATGGTAGACAGAGCTCTGGGTTTAACTGTATAAAGTAATGGCAGCATATCTATACTGATAACCATTTTATATATACATATTAGGTTTAGAAACATACGGCTAGATTTAGAGTTTTGTCGATAAAGACCCGCGTAGCTAACGCTGCTTTTTTTCCCAACGCACCCTTAAGACAACACTGGTATTTAGAGTTGTCTGAGGGGCTGCGTTAGGCTCAAAAAAGGGTGCGTTGAGCCAAACTTAGCTCCACTTCAACCCTCAATACCAGCGTTGCTTACGGTAGCGGTAAGCAGCTAAAACGTGCTTGTGCACGATATCCCCATAGGAAACAATGGGGCAATTTGGGCTGAAAAAAAACCTAACACCTCCAAAAAAGCAGCGTTCAGCTCCTAACGCAGCCCCATTGTTTCCTATGGGGAAACACTCTCTAAGTCTACACCTAACACCCTAACATGAACCACAAGTCTAAACACCCCTAACCTTACACTTATTAACCCCTAATCTGTCGCCCCCGCTATCGCTAACACCTGCATTATACTATTAACCCCTAATCTGCCGCTCCGGACACCGCCGCAACCTACATTATCCCTATGAACCCCTAATCTGCTGCCCCTAACACCGCCGACCCCTATATTATAATTATTAACCCCTAATCTGGCCCCCAACGTTGCCGCCACCTTACCTACACTTATTAACCCCTAATTTGCCGACCTGACATCGCCATCACTATAATAAATGTATTTACCCCTCGAAAACACTATAATAAATAGTATTAACCCCTAATCTGCCCTCCCTAACATTGCCGCCACCTACCTACAATTATTAACCCCTAATCTCCCGCCCGTACCATCGCCGCTACTATAATAAATTTATTAACCCCTAAACCTAACCCTAACACCCCCTAACATAAATATAATTTAAATTAAACGAAATAATATTCCTAAAATTAAATAAAATAATCTAAATACGTACCTAGAAAATAAACCCTAATATAGCTACAATATAACTAATAATTACATTGTAGCTATTTTAGGATTTATATTTATTTTACTGGCAAGTTTGTATTTATTTTAACTAGGTACAATAGCTATTAAATAGTTAATAACTATTTAATAGCTACCTAGTTAAAATAAATACAAAATTACTTGCAAAATAAATTCTAACCTAAGTTACAAATACACCTAACACTACACTATCATTAAATTAATTAAATAAATTACATACAATTAGCTAAAATAAAATACAATAAAATAAACTATACTATAATACAAAAAAACCCACTAAATTACAAAAAATAAAAAAGAATTACAAGCAGTTTAAACTAATTACACCTAATCTAAGCCCCCTAATAAAATAAAAAGCCCCCCAAAATAAAAAATTCCCTACCCTATTCTAAATTACAAAAGTAATCAGCTTTTTTACCAGCCCTTAAAAGGGCTTTTTGCGGGGCATTGCCCCAAAGTAATCAGCTCTTTTACCTGAAAAGAAAAATACAATACCCCCCCCAACATTACAACCCACCACCCACACACCCCTACTCTAAACCACCCAAACCCCCCTTAAATAAACCTATCGCTAACCCCCTGAAGATCATCCTACCTTGAGTCGTCTTCACCCAGCCAAGCCGAATTCTTCATCCAAGGTGCGCAGAGGAGGTCCTTGATCCGGTAGAAGTCTTCATCCAAGCGGCAAAGAAGAGGTCCTCCATCCGGTAGAAGTGTTCATCCAGGCAGCGTCTTCAATCTTCATCCATCCGGAGCGGAGCGGAGCCATCTTCAATGGAGCCGACGCTGAGCCATCCTCTTCAACCGACGGACTAACGACGAATGAAGGTTCCTTTAAGGGACGTCATCCAAAATGGTGTCCCTTCAATTTCCGATTGGCTGATAGAATTCTATCAGCCAATCGGAATTAAGGTAGAAAAAAATCTGATTGGCTGATGCAATCAGCCAATCAGATTGAAGTTCAATCCGATTGGCTGATCCAATCAGCCAATCGTATTAAACTCGCATTCTATTGGCTGTTCCGATCAGACTTATTTAATTTGCGTCATTCTTCAGATATCCTTTTTTGAAGAAATGGCAATATGTGTGAGCCAATCACACAAGGCATCTATGCCCAGCCACTAATTAGCAGCTACTGAGCCTATTTAGATATGCTTTTCAATAAAGGACATCTAGAGAATGAAGCAAAATAAATAATACAAGTAAATTGAAAAGTTGTTTAAAATTGCATGGTTTTCTAAATCATGAATCTAAAAATTTGGGTTTCATGTCCCTTTAAAGTCCCCCACAGTGTTTGCCATTATCACCTCTTGCGGAAGTCTATTCCATGAATAAAACACCCTGTACAGAAGTGCTTCTGCAAATTACTCCTGAATCTACAACCCTTCAGCTTGAGATCATGACCCCTTTTTCTTGAATTTTTATGAAAAATACTCATTGCCTTAATTAAGCCCCTTAATATACAGTACTTTGAAAGTTACTATCATATCACCTCTTTCCCTTCTTTCCTTTAAGCTATACATATTTAGGTTACTGAGCCTCTCCTGGTAAGTTTTATATCCTTCTGAAGCTATGGCATCCAGAACTGCACACAATACTCAAGATGAGGCCTAACTAATGATCTGTAAAGTGGCATAAGCACCTTATTATTTCTGCTGATATTACCTCTACCAGTACATCCAAGCATTCTGCTGGTCTTACTCACTGCAATTAGTAATGAGTGTACTGATCTGGAGCTTAACATAGGTTGGTAAACCAATTAGGGGAAGCATATGTACGTAGTCACATCGGCAAGTGCATTGCGGCTCTAGATTTGACTTTAGCTATATGCTTGCAAGAATTAGGGAGAGTCGGCAGGTGCCTTGAGATCCCCTGATATTTCACATTTGAGTTTGTATTAAACACTAAGAGGAACAAAATATTTTAAATGTAATTTCCCTAAAAAGAAGTACACTGCACACAAACAGCAACTCAGCCGGAGCTACAGGTTGTGTTAAAGGTTTTGGACATTCTGCTAACTTCATAGAGGAACGTTTGAGCTTAATCTTGTATTGGAACTACTTTTTGTTTCAAGACCGATGGTTTGTCCAAATTAAGGGTACGGCGATGGGTTCCAACGTGGCCCCATCATACGCCAATCTTTTCATGTGTGAAATAGAAGAAAGCATCGTCTATAAGAATGAGTTATTCAAGCAATATGGAGCCATTTGGTGGAGATATATTGATGATGTATTTGGCGTATGGTGGGGCGACGTGGAATCTCTCATGCGGTTTGTGGGGGAATTAAACTCTGAGGTGAGGGACCTGTCATTTACAGTGAGTTACAGTGAAGTGTCGATACCATTTTTGGACACTCGAATACTGAAGTCAGGTCATCACCTGGAGTTTGATCTCCACACAAAAGAAACAGATAAGAATAGCCTACTCAAATACAACAGCTTTCATCCTAGATCATTGGTAAATTCATTGCCCAGGAGTCAGTTTCTCAGAGTTAAAAGAATTGTTGGGAACAAGGATAGGCAGACAGTGAGACTTAAAGAAATGACTAAGAAATTCTCAGATAGAGGTTACCCACTCAAACTTTTGGAAAATGCTGTAGAGGCATTACATGAGATAAAAAGCAAAGCATCTATAAATAAAGATAATAGGGTGGTATTTGTGAGCCAATACAACCCATTAAGTGACAAAGTAGCAGGGCTTATTCGTAGAAATTGGCACATCCTTAAGTACTGTAATACAGGTATAAAACAGTTTGAGGAACCACCTTTGATGGCCCATAAAAGGGTAAAGAGTCTCAGGGATCACATTATACGCACTGACATTGGAGCTAGTAAACAATCAAACCAGACATTTTTAGGTAGCAAAAATATGGGAACCTTCCCGTGCCTTAATTGCATGAGTTGCAACTCCGTAATTAGGGGGCTAACATTCATCATCCACATAGTGGAAAAAAATATAACATTAAAGGCCTATATACTTGTGAGACTACTCACGTTGTCTACCTTATTAAAGGGACACTGAACCCAAATTTTTTCTTTCGTGAGTCAGATAGAGAATGAAATTTTAAGCAACGCTCTAATTTACTCCTATTATCAAATTTTCTTTATTCTCTTGGTATCTTTATTTGAAATGCAAGAATGTAAGTTTAGATGTCCTTGGTGATTGGTGGATAAATTTATCCACCAATAAGAAAGTGCTGTCCACAGTTCTGAACAAAGAAAAAAGCTTAGATGCCTTCTTTTTCAAATAAAGATAGCAAGAGAACGAAGAAAAATTGATAATAGGAGTAAATTAGAAAGTTGCTTAAAATTGCATGCTCTAGGCTCTTGGAGACTTCCGGAGGAGGAGCACAGGTGTATGGTCACGCAAGACACCTGCTCTGATTTACCTTTCCTTCAAGCCTGATGGCGGGAAGGCTGCGCCCAAACCCTTAGACCCAGGGCGGCTTGAATAGCTAATACTAACGCTACCGGAATCTCAACTTAGTGCCACTTCAAAGCACTAAAACTGCATCTAGCAGCATCCTCAAGGACCCATAAAATCTATGCAAAACTTCTTGCTTTAAATGTTTGAACAACAGAACCACTAGCAGCCGCTACAATAAATAGCGGAGAAGCATAAAAGGGAGAACTCTCTAACACACTAGCAATTAGTACATTCAATATCTGTACTATCTTAAAATTTTCCCTCTATACTGCTGGTATCTGCACACGGCTTCCACCTAGCCCGAAGGGCAGAAGAATACCTGAGCTCCGGTCAAAGACTTGATTAACAATATAAAGGTCTAATATCATCCTGGACCCGGCTCTCTAAAAATATAGGAGATGCCATTTTTACTTATCATCAGCGCATAGTCTCTCTCACAACCTTACCGGATCTTGTAACCCCTACCTGGCTTGGAGTGAGAGTCTTTTCTCCTGTCGACTGGTGACTGATCCGAATGCTGCTCCCTGGATGCCTTGGCGCACATCGTTCGTAGAGACGAAAGAGAACAGAGGCGTAGGGATACGCTGAACGCTACTTCTGATTGGACCGGACTTCTCTTCCACCGATGATGCGTGAGAGATCCGGATCCTAATCCTCCACTGCGCTGTTTGCCCGGACTCCGACAGAGGTGACTTTCCAGACGCCGGAGCTGAGCTCTCAGTCACCTACCGGGTAATCTGGCCTGCAACTACCCTTTCTCCTGCTTGACCGGTGCTTCCCCTCCCACCGGTGCTGCGTGTAGGGGAGGCCCGGCTTATTGGAGAAAATCTTATGGACACTGTATGCCTTGACCAGGAGTCGGTAAAGTATGCAATATATAAAATGACTTTTGCATGTACTTTCTCTACTGCTGCAATCCTATTGTTTGCCCCTTGGGATTAAGCAGATATGGACTACTAACAATTGAATTGCATAGATTTAAGATGGAAAGCCCCTGCTAAAACCAAGAAACCTAAGTAAATTTTTTGGAAAGATCTATGACAAAATGAATGTATAGACTCTGTCAAAAATAACTCTCTCTCTATCATTGTCTATAGAGACTAGGAGAGTTTAGTTGCAAATGTATTATTAGTAAAACAACCTGAAAGTATTACTCTATAAGAACACATTAACAACAGCTTGGTAATCTCTCTTTTTTAAAGTTGTTAGAAGTATATATAAGCTATGCTAAATATACATTAATGTCCTTAAAACTAGACATACAAAATCTGAGCAACATAATTTGCAACTTTCACTTGATTGTAAGCCACAGTTATAAGCTTGGTATATAAGATCTTGAATATTGTATTAGTTTATATTCTACTGTTGTTTGAAGAGGCCTGTAGATAAGACACTCTAGATAACTATCGCAATAATAGTATACAGAAATACGAAGAGGAGGGAGAGAGAAGGGAAAGGGGAAGGAAGGGAAAGGAAAAAAAGAAAAAGAACTATCCTCTTAGCACAGCAGTATTAACTTGCTATCAAATTTTTGTATATAGAAACTAGAGGAGCCTAACTATAAAATAGACTATCAGCAAGACAAATTATTGGTCTATAAAGATATAACTATTGCAATAATAGTGTATAGATATTTAAGAAGCTAACTGATTAATATAGTAATATCAATTCACTATTAAATAAAGAAATACAAGTATAAGCAAACATCTATTTTTTATTAAGAGGCTAAATTGACAGGGACAAGAGAGAAACACAGAGGGAATATAATCTTGGGGCTAACTCTGACAATACAGCTAAATTGGTTAAAACTACCCTTTACAGGTAAAATCTGCTAGAGATCAGTCTTAACTAAAATCAAAGAAACCCTAATAGAATCCAATCAAACACATTTATTTTAGTTAAGGGGAAGGAAAGGGAGAGAAAAAAGAGAAAAAAAGAAAAAGTCTACTGAAATAGTATAAGGTCAATCCCTTGAGATAACATACCAGAAGACACTAATCTCTGTCCATACCTCTTTTTAGAACATAAATAAGGCACAGGTAAAGTGAATCTCTGTCCTACCCCTTCTGTCCTCATATCAACGTAATAAATAGAGACTGGGTGTTTAGACAACCTTAAGAGCTGAATATTTTTTCAAGTCTTCAGTACAAAATTGATATAAATTCCTGTCGTGTGCCTGCGCCATAAAACACGAATATCCTAAATCACTGAGAATAAGTACAAATCTTTTTGCACGATTTATTTTAGGTCACTTTAAGCACTTATCACTATCACTTTAATTGATATATGGTCTTGGTTTTTCTCTCCCTCCTTTTTTTTTTTTTTTTTTTTTTTTTTTTGCACCAAAACACTTACACATCCCCTAAAATAAACTCCACACGAGAAGAATACATAAATTCAATTCTTCTCGGTCTTAAAAGAGGCGCTCTCCTCCTTCATCCTATTTCTCTCACTCACTTGCTAAAACACTCTTCACAAATTTCTTATTTTTATTAACACAATAAGTGTGTAGCTTATGGACAAATTCTTATCCACTGCATCTAAGACACCATCACCAATTATGGCAGCTAGACACAGAGACAGGAAGCCTAAAAATACCCAGGATCCTGTCACTGAATCACAATCAACCCCGTGTAGTGTAGTACCCCCCCCAGAATCTCTCAACTTACACAGCTTAGTTGGAAGCATTACAGAAGCTCTCACACCTAAATTTGAGGCACTTAGGGCAGAGATCAAACAAGACATTTCCCTATTAACCCAAGAGATTAGGCAATTCTCCAATAGATTGCAAGAAATGGAGCAGAGAGTGTCTGACCTAGAAGATTTAACGGCAGGACACAATTCTAATTTAGAAACTTCAAACAATAATATCCAAAAAATCCTTAATAAGTTGGAAGATCTGGAAAACAGATCTAGGAGAAATAACATACGAATAATTGGGCTCCCAGAGGATAAACAATATGATGACTTATCTTGTTTTATATCAGATACACTTACAAAGGCCCTTGGAATCCCCTTAACTTATCATCCGATATTGGTGGAGAGAGCTCATAGACTGGGTACCTCTCACTCAGGTAACAAAAATGGTAATCGTCCCAGACCGATTATCGCAAGATTACTTAATTTTCAAGATAAAAGCATGATATTGCAATATTTTAGAAAAAACCAACCAATCCTCATAGATAAGACTAGGATCTTAATTTTTCAGGATTTTTCAGCCCATACAGCTGCTAAGAGAAAAGAGTTAGCCCCGATCTGCACCAAGTTTATACAGAGCGGCCATCGCGCCACTATAATATATCCTTCCAAACTTAAAGTAATAACCAATGATAAAACATATCTATTTGAGGATGTCAGACTGGCTGAAACTTTCTTCAACTCCCTGAATTCACAAACATAGTAAGGAATGATTCTGTTGTATAAAAGTTTAGTCCTTGAGACTAGGGTGCCCCCCTGGCCTAGGGTGATTCATGTTCAATACATGTATATGTACAGTGTGTTTTTTTTTTTTTTTTTTTTTTTTTGTTTGGTTTTGTTTTGTTTTGTTTTGTTTTTGGTTTTTTTTTTTTTTTTTTGTTTTTTTTTTTCCCTCTCCTTATTTTATTTCCCCCCTTTTTTTTCTTCCTTCTTCCCCTTTCCCTTTACATAAATGGCGCAAGTGACAAATAATTTAAAAATAGTATCTTGGAATGTGGGAGGTATTTCAACCCCTATCAAACGAAAAGCGATACTTGCCTATCTTCGAAAGACCCAAGCTGACATTGGCTTTTTACAAGAAACCCACCTAAATTTAGAGGAATCTTTAAAATTAAAGACGCAATGGGTTAAAGAAGTTTTGATAGCGCCAAGTATTGGGAAAAAAAGAGGTGTGGCTATACTAATTGGTAAAAGATCTGGGGTGACGGTTTTGCACTCTGAGGCTGATTCCGGGGGGAGATATATCCTGGTAAAAATAAAATTATTAAATATAACTTATACACTTTGTAATTTATATGGACCAAATACTAACGACCCAGAGTTTTGGAGCATGATCCAATCCAAACTTCTCTTATTCAGCGAAGGGCACTTAATACTAGGAGGAGATTTCAATATGGCACCAAACTGTCCCTTAGATAGATTAAGAAAAAATCTCAAACAGTTAAAGCAGAAAAAAGATAATTTAGACACTAAAATAATTAACCAGATTAAGTATAATTTAGCGCTACGTGATATTTGGAGAGCCCAGAACCCTGACGTCCAAAACTATACTTGCCTATCAAAAGCTCATAAAACCCTCTCCAGGATTGATCTATTTTTAATAGACCAATCCATACCTATATACAAAGTGAAAGCAGATATAATGCCAATTATTTTGTCTGACCATGGACCTATTTCCCTCGAGTTTCACTTTGATCACCCTAAATCGAAAACATCACGATTCTTTTTTCCTTATCATTTGGCAACAGACTCAAAATTTAAAAGGTGGATCAAGGATAAATTTACTGAGTATCTTAATTTTAATGGCGAATATATAGAGCACCCAGATATATTTTGGGAAACAGCAAAGGCCGTGCTTAGAGGAGAAATCATTGCTTTCACTGCCATACTAGCTAAAAAGGTTGACAAGGAATTGGAGATAAAGAATTTTTTTAATAAATGGGCAGTGTTCATAAAGACACCCCATGAAAGTGAAATTGATTACTTGATCTTCCCATTTAAAAACTCAGAAATAGTTCTTCTTGGCATTTGGTAATTGGGAAGGAAAGATAGGGAACCATGAATATCTCGTTAGCTCGCCCCCTCTTCTCTCCAAAAGTGATTAGCCCCCCCTTCCCTTTTTCCTCTCCCCCCCTCCCCTCCTCTCCCCCTTCCCCCCCCCCTTTTTCCTTTTTTTTTTTTTTTATTTTTTTTTTTTTTTTTTCTGTTTGTTTGTTTGTTTCTCACTGGTATAGAATATCATACGAGCCAAGGCAATTAAGTGCACCCAAAAGGGGAAGGAGGGGGGGGGGAAAGAGAAAATTTCTCAGTGGAGCACTCAACAAAATCTTATGAAATGTTAATAACATTGATAAATATTCTTTTATAATTTTATGTAATACTTTTCTTTCTTTGTCATGGGCCCTGCGTGGCACAAAATGTGATTTCTTTTTATTTTTGTATGCTCCATTGATCAAAAAATAAAAAGTAAAAAAAAAAAAAAAAAAAAAAAATTGCATGCTCTATCTGAATCACGAAAGAAAAATTTGGGTTCAGTGTCCCTTTAAGTGTCCCTGTTCTATGGTCTATATAGGGGAAATGACCCGTAAAGCTAGGGACCGCATGAGTCAACATCGCTCCAATATTAGGTGTAGGAATCTCGAAGCCCCTCTGTCTAGTCATTTTCTTGAGAAGGGTCATAATATGTCAATTGAGGTGGCAAATAATAGATCACATCCCACCCAATAGGACAGGTATGGATAGGGAGCGCCTCTTAAAACAAAGAGAAATGTGGTGGATCCACAAATTAGAAACATTAACACCAAGGGCTCAATAAGGAATATGACCTGTCATGTTATTTCTAAGCAATGTCATTTATCTTCATTCTCCCTCTAAGCAATTACTAGAGAGTCCTAGCAGCAAAAAAGTATATTTTATTGTATTAATTTTTTTAAACTACCTTATCCTTTGTATCCATATTAAGGGTAATGAAGATAATATTATAGATTATTATATAGATTTATTAGATTAAGGATTAAGTAGAGTTGTAGAATTTTGTAACAGATGCAATATTGGTATGTGGCCACTAGATGGAGCTTCTTCCCCAGACTGGGTGTAAGGGCGCCAAAATGAAGGTATTTAAAAATTCACTTAGCCATTACTATGTCATAAAGCATGAATAAGAGGCTGCGACCCCAAAACGTCACTTTTTTTTGTGAATAAACAGTTTAAAATTCTATAACGAGTGCTGAGGACCATTACTTACATCCCCCATGCTGTAGTAACAAGGTCTGTAATTTGCTGGTTCCACAAACATACACACACACATACATGCATAAATACACACACACACACATAAAGACCAATGGGTAAAACAGAAACACTAACCCCTGTAGTCAGAGACAGTAGTGAAGCATCATGTCACACTCACATGATATCAGTGCAGGCAGTGGCAGGTCAACATTTTTTATTGTAAAAAAAAAAAGAATTGGGGGCCCAGTCGCAATTGCGACCTCTGCACCCCCTGTAGTTTTGCCCCTGGGAGAGTGTAAGAAGCATATGTGAACCTGCCCCCCAAAGGCTCTGGAGCAGCTCTTGCTGCTTTGTATATGGAGCCCTAGGGGAACACTGACTTGCCATTTCTGTGTCTAACTTTATCTATCATCTATCTCTATATCTATCTACTCTGTCTATCTACCAATCTATAAACACATGCTATTGTAAATGATGTAATTTACACTACATTAGCATTATTGTGTATTTATATAATAGTGTTAACGTGTATGTTTGTATGGCAGATAATATAGTTTGGAACTTAAAGGAACATTCTACTTGAAAATTGTTAATTGTTTAAAAAGATAGATAATCCTTTTATTACCCATTAATTAGTTTTGCATAACCAACACTGTTATATTAATACACTTTTTACCTTTGTGATTACCTTGTATCTAAGCCTCTACAGACTGCCCCCTTATCTCAGTGCTTTTTACAAATTTGCATTTATGCCAAATAGTGCTGATTCATGCATAAGATACCAGAGTCAAAACTGGGGGGGGGGGGCAATAATAAATATATATATATATATATATATATATATATATATATATATACATACATTCATACACACACTCACATATTTACATACATACATAAATACACACATAAATACATACATACATACATATACTTATACACATACATACACACATTATACAATATACATACATACACACATACAGTACATAAATACAAATACATACACACACAGACACATAAATACACACACATACATACACATAGTTAAACACACACACTGACACATACATACACACACAGACACATATATACATACATACACATTAAATTAACCTTTCTTGGATAGTAAATATTCCAACCACCCTGGGAATCACCTCTATCTAATAAACGTACCCAAGCCCAGTTATCTCCTGTATTCTCAACAAAGGACCATTCATATACAAATGAAGTGAACTATATCATAGTTAAACCTCAATCTAATTTTCAGATAAAACATGTATTTATCTGATTGATGTATTTAGTAGGATACACTTAACTTTTCACACATATTCTGGTATCTACACCTAATATCCTTAATCGTATCTAGCGGGTTTATCTAGCAATAGAAAATACAAAAAGCAGGTTGCGCCTATTTAATTTAACCTGATAAACAGGTAAAAAAAAATTGTCTAAAAGTGGAAATTACAAATCTAAACTATTAATTTGATGATAAATTAGTTGTAATAAAAGAGAGATAAATTGGATTTAGTTAAAATTGTAATTTATTAAAATATGTAATTTAAAAATTTTGAAATTGTTTATCTAGCACCCAACACCAATAGGTTATACAGGAGTTGTAGCATTATTAATTTAATCTCTTTAACGATGGGGTCACCTGTAAGCTATTAGGAGCGTTTTTAACTTCAATATTTTTTTCTGTATTTTATATGTATTTTATAACAATAAAAGTTACGTTTTAACGTAGAGTACCGTTGCACACTTAATTAAGTCCAGTCACCTCTTAAGTTGCTGTATGTCGAATACTTGAATTTATGATAACTGATACTAACACGCATAACCTCTAGAGTGCTGTATATGTTGTGTTGTCTTTAGGAGAACTCTCTCTTCTCCTGAGTTCAAATCTGTAATGTAAAATACTACATAGCACCTACTTTAACCCACACAACCGTGGACAGGGATAAATTCCCTTCAAACCTAGTGGGAAATAAAAGGTTAGCTAAGATACTAGAGTATCAATATTTGCGTAGTGCCGTTGGTCCTCTCTTTCTTTTGCATACATACACATACGTACACACAAATTATACATACATACTCATACATTATACATACACACATACACATTATACATACATACATACACATTATGCACATACACACATACACACATACATACATACATACATACATACATACACACACATTATACATACACATACACACACATTATACATACACATTATACACACACACACACACACACATTATACATACATACACACATATATACTGACAACAAAACAATTACAACAGTCCACATTTTTTTTTATAAGAAGATAATACACAGATATAAATGGAAATGGAAAGCAAGTATATTATATATTCTATTATGCAAATAAAACACCACTATATAAACAAGCTAAAGGGAGAGTCAACACCAGAATTTTGTTGTTTTAAAAGGTAGATAATCCCTTAATTCACCAATTCCTCAGTTTTGCATAACCAACACAGTTATAACTATACACATTTTACCTCTGTAATTACCTTGTATCTAAGCCTCAGCAGACTGCCCCCTTATTTCTTTTGACAGACTTGCATTTTAGCCAATCAGAGCTGTCTCCATGGTAAATTCACGAGCATGAGCTCAATGTTATCTATATGAAACACGTAAACTAACTCCCTCTAGTGGTGAAAAACTATCAAAATGCATTTAGATTAGAGGCGGCCTTCAAGGTCTAAGAAATTAGCATATGAAACTCCTAGGTTTAGCTTTCAACTAAGAATACCAAGAGAACAAAGCAAAATTGGTGATAAAAGTAAATTGGAAAGTTGTTTAAAATTACATGCCCTATGTAAATCATGAAAGTTTTTTTGGACTTGACTGTCCCTTTAAAAAAAAAAAGACAGACATGGTTATGCAAGGCTTGTAATCTCTTTTGCTAAAACAGTGATGTATTTACTGGACACATTTTTGTGTAATGAAGTACAATGAATTTCACTTTCTACTAGAATGTGCCTTTAATTTAAAGGGTAATTATCACTGTAATGCCCCTTTAATTTTTGAAGAAAGCTCATTCTCTAATACTCATTTAAAAAGTCAAATGACCATTAACACAGTAGAATAGCATAATCAGTAAATGTATGAGAACAAAACAATGCAAAAGCACTTAGATTTCTATATCACAAATGTCAAATTTAGTTCTACATTCCCTCTCACTGCAATCACAAAATGCATATACTGTATGTATATTCAGAAGGTGTGCATATGAAAAGACTGTATGCACATTTAGATAATGGAAGTAAATTGGAAAGTTGTTTAAAATCCAGTGCTTTATCTGAATCATAAAAGTTTAATTTTGACTTTATTTTTCCTTTAAATTATATTAATTATATTAATTGTTTGTCTTGGTGTTCCTTTAATATGTTACACACTGGGTATTAATGTGTGTAGTTGTAATGACACATGTTTTTCTGATTCAGATAAAGCAAATCATTTTTAAATTTATTTTTGTTGTCATATTTAATGTGCTCTCTTGGTATCCAATTGTTGAAAAGCAGGTGACCATATAGTGCTCCAGACACATGCACACTCCTCAGCCTGCCTACATGCTTTTTTTTAAAAAACAAAGAATACCATGACAATTGAGTAAATTTGACAAGAGAAATACATTGGAAAGGGTTTTGTTTTTTTAATAAATATATTATTTGCTCTGTCTTTTTATGAATTACAATTTAAGGTTTTATGTCCCTTTGATAAGGATCTGCACACAGTGTCCATTTTATTTTGTTTACTTCTTTATTTTGGTATTCTCCATTACAAAAAGCATACATAGGTAGGCGTAGAAGCCTGCATATGTCTGGAGCACTTATTGGCAGGAGAGTGCAAAGCCCCCAATCACCAGCCATGTTCAGCTCACAATTGGCAGTGCATTGACTATTCAGAGCAAACTTTAATTATGGGGTAGATCACATCCTTTAGAAAAGTTTAATGATTTTACTACAAAACTCTCCATCACAGTCTATGGGGATTTTTGTACATAAACTATTTAATAAGCTTTTCTAAAGGATTGCAATCTACTCCTATGTGTTTAACCCTATTTGCAAATGCATCGTTCTCTAAAAGCAAAGCTGCTATAATGAAATGCCCCAGCATTCTAGAGCATTTGATTATTGCTCCTTTATGTCCCTTTTATGTACTCTCCCTCATGCAATGTAGTGGGTTTTCACTGATGGTATTAACGGCAATGTGTAGCCCATGGGAGGATTTAATGGCTACAAATCTTTTGGAGATAAATTGGTTGCCTATGGCTGTCCTAAAGTATCAACATAAATCTTCCTACCAGAGTATAAACATTTGTCTTGGTGCTAACAAATGTACAAAAAGGATGTTTACCTGTCCATTTACAACCCACTCATTTACACAGTCCCCAGTGGGGCACAATGCATAGCTTATGACTATTTTAAATATTAATAATTCAAAATAATGAGAAATCATTTGGATCTCAGCATATTTCCCTTAACAGTATGGGGCCAAATTATCAAGCTCTGAATGGAGCTTGATGCCCCTGTTTCGCGCCGGAAACAGTAGTTATGAAGCAGCGGTCTAAAGACCACTGCTCCATAACTTGTCCGCTGCCTCCGATGCTGCAGTCTTCAATCCGCCCGATCCTATATGATCAGGCTGATTGACACCCCCTGCTAGCGGCTGATTGGCTGCAAATCTGCAGGGGGCGGCATTGCACAAGCAGTTCACCAGAACTGCTTGTGCAATGATAAATGCCGACAGCGTATGCTGTCTGCGTTTATCGATGTGTGGCAGACATGATACGCTACATTGTATCATGTCCGTCCACACTTTAGTAAATCAGCCCCAATGACTCCAACTTTGTATCTGTTGATATGATAATAGATTGCTCACATAATGATCAAGACTGAAACTGAATTCTGAGCATATGGATTGCATACAGTATATCCACTTATTCCAATGTTCTAATGTCAATCTAAATGGATTTTCTTGATTACTATTGATACTCTGTTTTGTTTTTGAAACTAATACTGCAATGTCCCACATTTTAATTATATTTAATTATGAACATGACTTTAAAGTAGACATAACATGTATATAGATATTCATTTTTAGCATACTGAGTAGCAGATTAAAAATGATACGGATACATTTCATTTATATTATTTTTTAATGATATACATGTTTTGGATAATGCTTTATGTACATATCTTGATAATGTGTTGTGCTCTTTCTTTCCTTTTTTTTTTTGCCACAAGTTCAAATTTTCTTTATTCTATTATCACTTTGGGGATAAGACAAATGCTTGAGTAGGCTTGTCCAATATAAGGCCTGAACTCAACTATCCATTTGCTCTACCCATTAGTAAAACACTGTGCTGGGCCTGCTTAACCACTTGCCTGCCAGAGTGCTACAATGCTTTACAGCACAATATATTATGCCCCCCTAACTTGCAGCTGAACAGTTGATTGAAGTATCTGACTTCTGATCTATGGAAATAAAACACACTTTACTTGGGAAACTACTTTGACAGTAAAATAATAAGACTTTGATTCATATTTCTATTTGACTATTTACTGAGCCTTATTATCATGTGTTACATTTGCATCTTCTTTAGCTCTTGCTTCCTCACGCAGCTTTGCTTTCTTTGCTAAGTTGAGACTCGTTAAAGACTCACGGCGAGCAGCGGCCTGAAAAAAAATAAATCAATAAAAGATCTTAAAAGTTAATTGCCCCTAGAAGTTCAATTGTTTTTTTTTTTCCATTTGTGTAGCTCTATGAGGATTGACTAATGTTGTGAGGAAAAATATTAATGTATGCAATGTCAATAATATATCCTCATGCCCCATATTATACATAAATTTAAGTTAAAGTGATTTTAAATATAATTAAAAATAATCTTAATAACATGGGCACTTTAATTCATTAAACTTTACAAAGACGCTTCTTTTTTTCAATACTTACCATTGCGTTATGGTAAACATACCATACCGCTGATCCTCCGCCCACATCTCCTTCTGTATTGAGCATATTGATGACAAATCCGGCTTCCTCCAATCGTTGCGTGCCCCCTTTGGTATCCAGCTTGTGAGGCATGCATTGATTGGAGGAAGCCGGATACGTCGTCGATATGCTAAATACAGAAGGAGATGTGGGCCGAAGATCGACGGTATGTTTACCATAATGCAATGATATTTAAAAAAAGAAGCGTCTTTGTAAGATTTAATGACTTACTCTGTTGTTAAGATTATTTTTAGATACTGGGCTTTAAATCATTAAACTTTACAATCACTTTAAAGCTATTCAACATTGAAAACACTGCAAGTAAAGTGGATTGCATAAAACTGAATAGAACACTATGAAAACCAAAACGTAAGCATTGTATTTGCAAAAGGTACATACATACACGTGTGTTATACTTAATAGTATTACATTGTTTACTTTTGGAACAAAAAGTGAAGAATACTCATATTTAAAAGATATGTTTAAAATGATTACGCTTTTTTAAAAGCATTCAAGTTTATATGTTGCTCTGAAAAAGAACAGTGGTATTGAATGTTAGACATTTTGGGCCAGATTACGAGTGAAGCACTATGGTTTGCGCCAAAACGATAAGGGGTTTATCGCAGGGGTTTGTGCTCATTGGGCTTATCGCTCGTATTACGAGTTGAAAGTAAACGAGATCACTTGAGCGTAATAGCGATTTACACTAGAATGATGACTGCAACTTCAGAGCTCTGGTTAACTGTTTCATGAAACTAAAAAGTTGCACAAAACACATCAAAAATACATTACAAAGTATAGTCACACTCATAATTACATCTAATTAAAACTTAAAAAAATAATGCATAAAAAAGTTATACGGGCTCAAAGATATGAGATCTCAGGTGTTAGAAAAAAAAGGCAGGCAAAGGACTTTACGTGTTTACGTGGGTATCGTATTTTGTTTTATGTATGCGGTTCGCTTTTTCTTGTATTCATTAACCAAGATATTGTAAGATTGTGGATCATACTGCCCATGACTTTCAGCCCTTCACCCTTTAAATGAGTTGTTGACTGCCTTTATTTACATATTTGCTCACAGTATATGTCTATACTTAGACTCTATAATTGTTCGTCTTACATTATGTAAATAACCTGTGTGCATTTAATTGTCTAGTAGCCAACTGATTACTAATTGAACTTGCATTGTATTTTGTATTTAGTAAGTAGCACGTCTGTTGTTAATTAATAAGACACACCCGCTAACCTATGTTAATTGATTCTGCACTATGTCTTTAAAGTGGCCCAAGTTAATACGTAGCAGTTGTGTTTCTGTTTTTATTACACCAGCTGTTTGCGTCCGGTTGCCATGGCAACGTTGTCACGTGACTCCGGTCACGGCCGTGATCAGCTGACGGGTGTTAGATGATTAGTATGGGTATATAGGGGGTAAGTACTTGTCTGTTTTTTGTATGCCTATTTTGAAAACGGGGGCAATCCCCGAAACGTCAATAAAGACTTTGTTCTTAACTACAAGACCCTGTGATTGACTCCCTTACTTTGCTGATTTGTATTACACTTGGAGTGTACCCGAGGCACCACGGGCCGGTTTTGGGCCTTAACAATTTACCAGTAGTGCTTCTACCATCCTCCTTTGCTATATATATATATATATATATATATATATATATATATATATATATGTTTATGTGTATATTTATGAATAAATAGAACATATTCTGTTATGTAAAGAACATGTCATGAACGCGCACACAATATTCTAGCTTTCGGCTTTTTGTGCTTGTTGGGTTAGTGCAAGTGGAAACAGTTTACTTTCTACTCATAATATGAGTGCAACCCACAAGCTCGAAAAGCTTACTTCTAGCACAATTAACACTTTAGCTGGTGTTAATTTGTGCTTCACTCATAATCTGGCTGCTGATTGGTGGCTGCACATAGATGCACGTGGGATTGGCTCACCCATGTGCATTGCTCTTTCTTCAAAAAAGGATATCTAAAGAATTAAGCAAATTAGAAAATTGAAGTAAATCGGAATGTTGTTTAAAATTGTATTTTCTATCTGAATCATGAAAGAAAATTTTTGGGTATCATGTCCCTTTAATAGAGTAATTTTTCTTTTAAAAAAAAAAGCACACCTTGAATTACTTGTACTGACCCATTCTGTTCACAAAATAATCACATCTTAAAAATTGTAAATTGTACACAGCAGAGGGCACTAAGCATTAAGAAACTAATAACAACAGTGACTCCAGTTATCAGCAAATATTACAGTTGAAAACTACTTGCATTTCAAATCTTTTAATTGGTATATTTGATTGAAGATGTTAAGATTATGTAAACATGCCCTTGTAGTGCAATAAAACGTACTAAATAAACTCTGCTATCATCTAAGTGATTTGGTGACCTTTACACCTGCTTTTTGCAAAATGATGTTTGCTTACCTTTTTACCTGACACAATCACAGCAAAGCAAGCGATGATAGTGATTCCGATCATAATATAACAAGCTTTAATTCGGGCTTTGTTCTTAGCAGCCTCCAGCAGTTCTATGCTAAAAAAACAAATTTAGAAAAATATATCTGTTATATATAACCTTCAGTCAATAAAGCTACTTCGAATGTATAAAACAAAGGATACGATTGTGTATGTTTTTCTGCGTTATATGTATAACTATTAAAAGGAAATAAAAGTACACTACAGAAATCCTTTATTTTAATAGATAAGGCTTTTTATAGCATATTAGTGCATATTCTGTACTAATAATTAGTACTAATAATTTATATAGCTATATATAAAAGAGCATTACTAAATACTGATATATGATAAATATGGAGGTGTAAGCGTATCACTTATCTGCTGTATGAATTCTAAATTAAGATATAAACAAACACGAGAAAATAGATGTATTTCGTCTCATGCAGAGGTTTTGATAATAGACATAATGAGTAAATTCACATTACAGGTGGCCCTCGTTTTACAACGGTTCAATTTACACCGTTTCAGAATAACAACCTTTTTTTCCAGTCATGTGACTGCTATTGAAAAGCATTGAGAAGCAGTGCATTTATTAAAATAGCCAGTAGGTAGAGCTGTCTGCTTGTGTTGCAGCAAAGCCAAGCAAGCTGAAATTAATCAGTTTAACCAGACCTGAGCTATCGAGCAGATTTCAAAGGAACAAGATCTTCCTGTCTATAAATCAGTCCAGATTGGAATGCATAGAAAGAACTGTTTGCAGAAAAATGCAAGTGAAGTCTGTGTTGTGTGATTATTTTATTAGGTTTATAATGCTGTTTAGCAAATGTTTTTGTTCATTTAACTTAGTTTAATTATATATTCTGTGTTTTGTGATTATTGCATTAGGTTTATAATGCTGTTTAGCATATAAAGTCTTCATTTCAAAGCTTTAAAAATAATGTATTAGGTGTTACTTATGACAATTTTGAGAGGGGCCTGGAACCTATCTCCCTCACTTCCCATTGACTTACATTATAAACTGGGTTTCAATTTACAACGGTTTCGATTTACAACCATTCCTTCTGGAACCTAACCCTGGCGTAAACTGAGGGCTACCTGTATTTAAACTTTACAAATAATCATGATAGGTAACCATAATATATCAGATTTCTCATCCTGATGTTGTTTCAGAATTTGAGATACACTTATTTACACTGATAGAATTAGTAATGAATACAAAATTAGATGAGAGAATACAAGCTGAATTGCACTGAAAACATTTCCTTTTGTATTCTATATGCTTCATATAGAGCACAAAAAATGTATTCTGCATTCCAGGAAACTTACACCTAGATTACGAGTTTTGCGTTAGGCTTAAAAAAGCAGCGTTGGTCGGTCCTAACGCTGCTTTTTAACGCCCGCTGGTATTACGAGTCTTGCAGGTACAGGTGTACCGCTCACTTTTTTGGCCAAACTTGGCAATACCGCAAATCCACTTACGTAAATTACGTATCCTCTTTTTTCAATGGGACTTGCATAGCGCCGGTATTACGAGTCTGCCAAAAAGTGAGCGGTAGACCCTCTCCTGTCAAGACTGGTACCGCATTTTAAAGTCAGTAGTTAAGAGTTTTGCACTACAAAGCCGTAGCATAAAACTCCTAACTAAAGTGCTAAAAAGTACACTAACACCCATGAACTACCTATTAACCCCTAAACCGAGGCCCTCCCGCATCGCAAACACTAAAAGAAATTTTTTTTTCCCCTAATCTGCCGAACCGGACATCGCCGCCACTATAATAAATATATTAACGCCTAAACCGCCGCACTCCCGCCTCGCAAACATTAGTTAAATATTATTAACCCCTAATCTGCCGTCCCTAACATCGCCGACACCTACCTACATTTATTAACCCCTAATCTTCCACCCCCACTATACTAAAGTTATTAACCCCTAAATCTAAGGCTAACCCTAACCCCCACTAACTTAAATATAATTAAAAGAAATCTAAATAAAAATTACTATCATTAACTAAATTATTCCTATTTAAAACTAAATACTTACCTGTAAAATAAACCCTAAAATAGCTACAATATAACTAATACTTACATTGTAGCTAGCTTAGAGTTTATTTTTATTTTACAGGCAAGTTTGTATTTATTTTAACTAGGTAGAATAGTTACTAAATAGTTATTAACTATTTAATAAACTACCTAGCTAAAATAAAGACAAACTGACCTGTAAAATAAAACCTAACCTAAGTTACACTAACACCTAACACTACACTATAATTAAATTTATTTCCCTAAATTAAATACAATTAAATACAATTAAATTAAATTATCTAAAGTACAAAAACCCCCCACTAAATTACAGAAAATAATAAACAAATTACAAGATTTTTAAACGAATTACACCTAATCTAATCCCCCTAACAAAGTAAAAAAGCCCCCCCCCAAATAAAAAGCCCTACCCTACACTAAATTACAAATAGCCCTTAAAAGGGCCTTTTGCGGGGCATTGCCCCAAAGTAATCAGCTCTTTTACCTGTAAAAAAAATTAGAAATCCCCCCCCCCCAACATTAAAAGCCACCACCCACACAACCAACCCTATCAGCCAATCGGAATTGAAGGGATGCCATCTTGGATGACGTCATTTAAAGGAACCTTCATTCAGTGTTAGCTGTCGGATGAAGAGGATGTTTAATATTTTCTGTAATTTAGTGTTTTTTTTTTTTTTTGTACTTTAGATAAGTTAATTTAATTGTATTTAATTGTATTTAATTTAGGGAAATAATTTAATTATAGTGTAGTGTTAGATGTTAGTGTAAATTAGGTTTTATTTTACAGGTCAATTTGTCTTTATTTTGGCTAGGTAGTTTATTAAATAGTTAATAACTATTTAGTAACTATTCTACCTAGTTAAAATAAATACAAACTTGCCTGTAAAATAAAAATAAACCCTAAGATAGCTACAATGTTACAATGTACAATTAGTTATATTGTAGCTAGCTTAGGGTTTATTTTACAGGTAAGTATTTAATCTAGGTGCCGGCGATGTTGGGGCAGCAGATTAGGGGTTAATAAGTATAATGTAGGTGTCGGCGATGTTGGGGGCAGCAGATTAGGGGTTAATAAGTTTAATGTAGGTGTCGGCGATGTTGGGGCAGCAGATTAGGGGTTAATAAATATAATGTAGGTGTCGGCGATGTCGGGGGCTGCATATTAGGGGTTAATAAGTGTAAGTTTAGGGGTGTTTAGACTCGGGGTTCATGTTAGGGTGTTAGGTGTAGACATAAAAAAAATTTCCCCGTAGGAATTAATGGGGCTGTGTTACTGAGTTTTACGCTGCTTTTTTGCAGGTGTTAGACTTTTTTTCAGCCGGCTCTCCCCGTTGATTCCTATGGCGAAATCTTGCACGAGCACGTTACACCAGCTCACCGCTAACGTAAGCAGCGCTGGTATTGGAGTGCGGTAAGGAGCACAATTTTGCTCAACGCTCACTTCTTGCCTTTTAACGCCAGGTTTGTAAAAACCCGTAATACCAGCGCTGTAGGAAAGTGAGCGGTGAGCATAAACTGCTCGTTAGCACCGCACAGCCTCTAACGCAAAACTCGTAATCTAGGTGGTAGCTACTTGTAATAGCTTCATTGGATGGTGCAATAAATTGCCATGTATTTTGGTACAATAAACTATAGACATACGTAAGACTTGAGCTGGCAATTCAAGTATACAGTACAATGGATAATGTAGATGTTTTTTTTTCTTATAAAGGGTTTTATATTTTGATGAAAGGGAGCTATTTACCATTTTACTGTTTTATTTTGTAGTTTAAAAGTATGTTCATTATTACTTTAATATTATTATGTAAACATTTGTTATTGGCTTGAATAGAGCATGAATATCAATGCAATTTTTAAAAATGACAGTTATTTAATAAGTAAAATAAAAATGTTCTTTGAGCCGTATGCTATATATTTATATATATTTATTTATATATTTTTTCTTTTTCTCTCTCTCTGTCTCTCTCAGTGGTTATGAATGTTTTACATTGGTAAAAGATTTTTCATAAGTGATTCACCCAAGAGATTTAAATGGTGCAAATAAAACAGCTGTATTAAATATCCTGTTTCTAATGTTCTCTGTGTGTTCTCATCCTCTAAATCCTTCAAAGAAGCCAAATCCTAAATGTACCAGAAGCTCACATCAGTGAGTTCTTTCATCTTTAGATAAAGTGCATTTGGGAAGAATCCAATGAAAAACAAATACTAATTACCAAAGATGTGTTATCATGTAGACCTGATAAGAAAATTGCTGTTGTATGGCAATATGATTCACCATATAATTTAAACTTACATTGCTTAAATTCACTCCCACCATCCCAATATTACCTATGAGATTTTGCTTAAAATAGATGCTGGGACTTTCCAACTGTTAATTATAGAACCATTAAAATACAGTTCAATTGTGTAGTTAAAAGGACAATGCAATAACACATACTTTGAATTTCAAACAAGAAGTATATTTTTTCCCCTGTTATATGTGACAGCTATTAACCAATCATAGACTTACACACCCACATCTACCCCCCCCCCGCACACACACTCCCATACACACACACACACACACATACATACATACACAAACACACATATACACACACACATACATACATACACAAGCACACATACACACTCACATATACATACACACACATACATACACACATACACAAACACACATATACACACTCACATACATACACACACATACATACACACATACACAAACACACATATACACACTCACATACACACATACACAAACACACATATAGACATTCACATACACACACATACATACACACATACACAAACACACATATACACACTCACATACATACACACACATACATACACACATACACAAACACACATATACACACTCACATACATACACACACATACATACACACATATACAAACACACATATACACACTCACATACATACACACACATACATACACACATACACAAACACACATATAGACACTCACATACACACACATACATACACACATACACAAACACACATATACACACTCACATACATGCACACACATACACACTCACATACATACACACACATACATACACAAACACACATATACACACTCACATACATACACACACATACACATGTACATACACACACACATGCACATGTACATACACACTTACATACATACATACACACACATACATATATACATACACATACATTCACATACACACATACATACACACACAAACACACATTCATGCACACACATATATACACCCACAAACACACATTCATGCACACACATATATACACACACAGATACATACACACACATATACAAACACACACATACAGACACATACATGCGCACACATACATACACATAAATACATACACACACATACATACACATAAATACACACACACACACACACACATATATATATATATATATATATATATATATATATACTGCAACCTCTTGAACATGCTTAGTAGAAGTTGATGCCTCTGGCAGCTAAATATTTCAGAAAGTATCTCATAGCTTAAAGGGACATTATGGGTACAACTACAGTACATAGTTACTACTCACTATGCTATTCTTTTTCCTCCTGTACCTGCAGCTCTCTATAAAGCCATTCTCTAATTTTAACCCTTCACAGATGCCAGTTGGTTGGCTGGTAAAAAGACAGTAATATAATGGATCTGTGAATGTGCACCACTTTTGTCACAGGTTGCAAGAATGGCAGCTCCCCTTGTAAAGGTACAGAACTTCACTAACCAGCACTTGAAGGGTTAAAAAACGAATAGCTTTAAAAAGAGCTGCAGGCACAGCAGCAAAAACTATAAAATGGTGAGTAGTAACCATGTTACTGTAGTTGTACCAGCAGTTGAGAGGCAGCTTAAAGGGACACTGAACCCACATTTTTTTTCAGAATTCAGATAGAGTATGCAATTTTAAGCAACTTTCTAATTTACTCCTATTATCAAATTTTCTTCATTCTCTTGCTATCTTTATTTGAAAAAAAACATCTATGCTAAGGAGCCAGCCAATTTTTGGTTTAGTACCCTGAGCAGCACTTGTTTATTGGTGGGTGAATTTATCTACCAATCCGCGAGAACAACCCAGGTTGTGAACTAAAAATGGGCTGGCTTCTAAACTTACATTCTTGCTTTTCAAATAAAGATACCAAGAGAATGAAGAAAATTGATAATAGGAGTAAATTAGAAAGTTGCTTAAAATTGCATGCTCTATCTGAATCATGAAAGAAAAAAATTGGGTTCAGTTTCCCTTTAAGGAAAATTAAACTCAGTTGATGAAAAGACTTAAAAACTAAATGATATGCGTATATTTCTTATTTTTTATTTACAATGAAAATAATAAAAAAGTGCTTCTGATAAACAATGAAAATTGCTCATTGTGATCACTGTAACAACAATAAAAGAAAGAGAAGGCGCTCCAATGGCAAAATATCACTAATGCTTAGTGTTCCCTCTTAAAGGGATATTCCGGTCAAAATGTAAATGCACATAGATGAATTACTTCTTTGAATGGAAACATATTTACAATATACATGTATTTGCAAAAATGTTTCTAGTAAAATTTATTACTGTTTTAGTGTTAGCATTTTTCTCTGCATGTGCATGTGAAGCATAGTTAGATATTCTCAGTGCACCAGCATTTTATTTCATTTCAGCATTAACAGATGGTACAAGCACCTTAGGCTCTCTGAATAACTGCTGTGTTTAAAATGCTGGTGCACGTTGCATACTTAAATACACTTTTGAAACAGCTAGAGCTTTTATTAGAAGCATTTTGCTAATACATTTATATTACAAAACTGCTTCTATTCAAAACTTAAAAAGCATCCAAGTGGATTCCAATATTGGCTGGAATGTCCCTTTAAATAACCTTCCTAAAGGAAGGATACTTAAAAGGATAATGCACCTATCACAAAGTGCATGTAAGGCAGTCTGGGTGAATTTGGTGCTTCCCAGCAAGCTTGCCTCAGTTCACAGGTGCTCTGGATTCTTATGGCCACTGTCAATTCGTTATTAAAGAACAAGGAATAATATCTGGAAGGACTTGAATGATGGAATTGTAATTTATTTATTTGATGCTCTAATTAAGGGTATTAACCATTGGCATAGTTGCCTACTGTCCTGTTTTTTCTTGGTACAGTTTTTTTGGCTTCCTGTCCTTTGTTCAATTTAGTCTGTATTTAGTTAACTAATATTATGTGCAGTACAGTACTCCCACCACAGGGGTCACTGTGGCTTTAGTCATGCAATATGCTTTTTCTGTAATATTTTTCTGTAGTTTTCTTTATCTGTGGCCTTCTGTTGAGCTCGGAGCTCGCTAAACACAACTGGTGAGTCAATGATGAGACAAATGTTTGTAGCAACCAATCAACAGCTTGCTCCCAGTGCTGCATTGCTGCTTCTGAGAATATGTCCATATCCTTTTCAACAAAGGTACCCAAAAGGACAAAGTAGAAGTGAATTTAAAAAGGACATGCTCTATCTGAATCATGACATTTAATTTAATTTTAACTTTCCTATCATTTTTTTTTTTTTTTTTTTTTTATAATTTTTATTGAGGTTCTCAAATGAGCAAACAGACAATTGCCAACAATAAAGTATAGGACTTAACACAATAGTAATATGCATCATGCGTCTAAAGTAAACACACTCTCTAATTGACTCTGCTCCAATGGAGTCACTGGGATCTAAAACAGAAATACACCAAATGTCCCAATAAATGATTACAATCTCATCTGACGCTATACACAAAAATTCTAACATAGTTGAATGAAGGACCTCATATTTTCAAGTTTCTTTCTTGAGATATTGCCCTTAATGAACATTCAAAACATCTTGTATTTAAATATCCGTATATGAATTGGTTAGAAAGATATAACAACAAGATAGACATCAAATGTAAACCAAGTAGACTTATAAGCCAGTTTAGGGAGATAGACAACAAGGTAAATATCAAATGCAGACTAAATAATTGTGTAGGCGTTACTTAGGGAGGTATAACAACAAGGTAATTATCAAATAGACTAGATAAATGCAAAGGAGCTGCTTAGGGAGATGTAACAATAAGGTAAATCTCAATTGTAAGCTCAGTATTGGTGAAAGAATTGCTTAGGGAAATAAAACAGTAAGGTAAATATCAAATATAAACTAAATATATAATTTGCAAGGAAAAAAGATAGTACTAAACAATCTTGCACAGCTTGGGAGGAAAAGTAGTGCCAATATAATTTTGTAGTGCAAGATATAATTGAAAAAAGGGGGAAATAAGGTGTGGTATTGACAAGAGAAACCACATAATTCACTCTCCTAAAATAGGAGGTATATTAAGGGGGTGGGGAGGTGGTAAGTTAAATACGGTGGGCAAATTGTATAAGTTAAGCGCCACATCAGATCTGGGAGATGCACAAGCCCCATACTATGTGAAAAATTTCGTGGGCACATTGGGTACCAGCGGGTAAATTGTGTGTGTGGGGGGGAGATGGTGATTCAAGTATAATAGACCCACAAATAAGCAAAGCGCTATAACTAATCCAAAAGTTGCCAGGGTATCTGGATATTAGAGGACATGCAGGTAAAAGCTGGTAGAAAGATAGGTCAATGCCGTACACCGTATATGGGAGCTCAGATATTTAAGGCACCAAGCCTACCACTAATTGGGTGGCTCATATACTATATTATGGAGAAGGAGACCATATATTATAGTGCTAGTGTGGGTCCAGCCCACACTAAGGTTTTTGTCTTGCTTTCTGAATAGCTGTCATAGGAATAATAAAGATAAATTGGGGTGTAACCCTCTGTCGACAGGTTGTTGCTCACTAACCACAAAAATGATAACCTTGCATAGTATACAGACATGACCAAACAGTTGTGTACCATAGGTTGACATTACAGGAACATAACATAATAGCAGTGTCAGATCTATTACTAAAAATGGAATAATAACTCTGCAATGCAAACAGTAACCACCATATATTACAGCGTTGAGTTTTAGCTAAGAGGATTTCTGGGGGTAAATAGTTGGTTCGCTATAAGACCATCCATAAGTAATGCTATAGGGACAAATTCATCATGATACAACTTTAAAAAAAAACAAAAAAACAGTCAATATAGATGTCCCTAAAAAAACAGCGATTTTCCTGGGAGCACTGTCTCTAAATTTAGCCAAGTCCTCTGGTAGGATTAGAGAAAGAAAAGCAGTTGTAGCTGTACTAATGGTCAGGAGTGCAGGATGGCTTTACAACAAGTAACTTGTGAACAGGCTGCAAAGGAGTGTAAATAAAATCCGGGTAGCAGACTTATATGCATAGTAGAGTTTAGAAAAAGTCACAAAACATGTGCTGCATTACACTTCAGGCTGCAGAGAAAGGAGTTGTTGTAATGCAGTTTACAAGGATAAGGTTTCCCCTACCCCACACCGGATCGGAAAGCTGGACAAAGTCTCTGGGCCACCATGTCAGAGCTCTGGACAACAGCAAATAGACTGTACTGGGTAGAGCATACCGGAGGTGACAAATGTTCTAGTCGATAGAGGGAAGGTCCGTTCCAAGCTGGCCTTTCGCCAAATTGAGCTGCATACTTTAGACCCAGGAAACCCCTACGGGCCATAACAAGAGGTGTCTGAAATCTTACCGGGCTACTTTGCTCCACTGTGACCGATATCATGCAGGCAATACCTGCAACGCTTGAAGGCGCCAAGTATTCTGCTTTGGGAGTACTGCCTCCGGCTTCTGTCACAATCGGGTGGGTCACTGCCGCCATAGCCTCCGCACCCAGAGTAACATGGAGTGGATGCCAAGTGGTAGAGGGATGCCGGGGCCCCAAAGCGTCCCTCCCCACGGTAGTAAGCATAGGAGTGTGAGCATGGGCAATATGGGTGGTCGATGTTGCTTCCATTTGTTGAGGCGCAGAGATGCTAAAACGCTCAAGTACAGTGCGGTAGCCATCCAGAAAGATGTGGATCTCCTCCATAATATGTTCTGCAGTGGCCATATTTGGGTGGGTTGATGGATGTCGGGTACAGGTCTAACTCAACGATCTCTAGTCAATCCCGTTCTTAGTTGCAGGCGCTGCTTAGGCCACAAAATATGGCGTCTCCCATAGTCACTTGTTGACAGTGTACACCCCAGAAGTGCAAGATTCCGTTATGTCAATACTATTCCCTTAGGAGTTAAATGTGCAGGTCTTCCTTACTGATCAGGTTGAAGTACATGCCAAATAGTTAAACTTCTACAGTCGCCAAATTCTTTTATTATATTAATAATGCTTGGAGCTACTGAAATTTGCGACCTCTCTGCTGCGCAGCTGGCTCCGCCCCCCAACTTTCCTATCATTTAAGCAGTAAGTATTGCTAAATTATATTACTAGCATTTGATGTGCTTGTTTTGGGGGGGTTGGAGTAGCGGGGCTATGCAAACAATACATGGGTGTGGCTCTGCTGCAAAGTGCCCCTGGTAATTTATTTCAAATGTTGACTACTATGCAATGAAGGAGCAAGGCGGTTTTGTAAATACACATGGTAAACACATCTTGGTTCTCTAAGGATAAGGAGGAACCTCGCTGAGATTTCACAATAAAATTTGGTTGGGAGTGGGATGTTTAACATCTTTACTTGTCTTATCTGTAGAGATCTTTTTATCTCATGTTCACATGCAGAAGTGGAGCGTACTTTTTTTTTTTTACGTATTAATGTCACTGTGCCTACTCACATACAATAGTTGTATGCCTTGTTTTACTACTTAACACGTATAAATCCTACATATTATTAGGGGTCGATTTATCAAAGCTTTCTGCAGGCTTCGCCCCACTATGACTGCAGGTTCTCACAAGAGAACCTGCAGTCCGTATTTAACAAGCAGTGGTCATTAGACCGCTGCTTCCATAAACATTCACCACCTCTTAGGTGGCAAATTTCAATCTCTTCCGACCTGCTCCTATGTGCGGGCAGGGGGCAGGATTGCATGCAAAAGCAAAGTAGCACTCATGTGCAATGCTGGATTCCGGCAGCGGAATTCAGCCTGCCAGAGGCGAGCTAAGGCGGACAGGAGCTTGTATCTGTGCCCCTGTCTGCCACAGCTTGATAAATCGACCCCTTAGGGGCCATTTTATCAAGCTGACAGAAATTGTATTGGTATTCGATCGGGTTGATTGACACGCCCTGCTAGCAGCCGATTGTCCGTGAATCTGCAGGGGGCGGCATTGCACCAGAAATCGTATTTGTATTCGATCGGGTTGATTGACATGCCCTGCTAGCAGCCAATTGTCCGTGAATCTGCAGGGGGCGGCATTGAACCAGCAGTTCACAAGAACTGCTGGTGCAATGATAAATGTCGACAGCGTATAGTTTTAATCGAAGTATTATAAAACTATGTATATAGTGAGATCACCTCATATAATATAATGCATTTTCTTAAGGAGCCAAATTAAAAACCTTCCTAGGGGAGAATTTTCTTAAATACATTTTGCATTGCAAGTATAATATGACAGTGGTAAGATACAGAGTAAATATGGTCTCTATAGGTCATTTAAAGCTTGTGTGCGCAGCCATCAGTGACAGGGGGAGACACCAGAACAAATTAAAAGTATTTTACATGGATGAAACAGGTCTCTGTCCTTTTTACAGTTTTAACTTCACAAATTGGGAATACAGTTCTCCTGTCCCCTGTATTATATGACAGCCTTCCGCCAATCACAGAGTCATATATATTTATTTAATGTAATTGGCAAGAGTCCATGAGCTAGTGACATATAGGATATACAATCCTACCAGGAGGGGCAAAGTTTCCCAAACCTCAAAATGCCTATAAATACACCCCTCACCACACCCACAATTCAGTTTTTACAAACTTTGCCTCCTATGGAGGTGGTGAAGTAAGTTTGTGCTTAGATTCTACGTTGATATGCCCTTCTCAGCATTTTGAGGCTCGATTCCTCTCAGAGTACAGTGAGAGGAATCACAGGGATGTGAAGGGAGTATCACCTATTGAATGCAATGGTTTTCCTTGCGGGAGATCTATTTCATAGGTTCTCTGTTATCGGTCGTAGAGATTCATCTCCTACCTCCCTTATTCAGATCGACAATATACTCTCATATTCCATTACCTCTACTGATAACTGTTTCAGTACTGGTTTAGCTATCTGCTATATGTGGATGGGTGTCTTTCGGTAAGTATGTTTTCATTACTTAAGACACTCTCAGCTATGGTTTGGCACTTTATGCATTAATATAAAGTTCTAAATATATGTATTGTACTTATATTTGCCATGAGTCAGGTTTATGTATATTTCCTTTTGCAGACTATCAGTTTCATATTTGGGAAAAAACATATTTAGGAAAAAAAAATTCTTACCTGGGGTATAGTCTTTTCTCAATTGACTGCTTTTTCATTAAATTTTGCGGGCAAATTAGGCTCGCGAGGGCGCAAAATGCCAAAGTTTATTGTGTCAAATGTACGTCCGATTACGCAAATTCATGACATATATCAATCATCAGGGTGGGATTCACAGTCCCCAAGCTATGAAAGAAGTATCTTGGATACTTGCTTGGGTGGAATCCAGCTCCTGTCTAGTTTCTGCGGTTCATATCCCAGGTATAGAAAATTGGGAAGTGGATTATCTCAGCCGTCAGACTTTACATCCGGGGGAGTGGTTGCTCCATCCAGATGTGTTTTCTCAGATTGTTCAGATGTGGGATCTTCCAGAAATAGATCTGATGGCTTCCCGTCTAAACAAGAAACTACCCAGGTACCTGTCCAGGTCCAGGGATCCTCAGGTGGAAGCGGTGGATGCGTTAACAGTTCCTTGGTGTTACCAACCTGCTTATATTTTCCCACCTCTAGTTCTTCTTCCAAGAGTGATCTCCAAAATTATCATGGAACAATCATTTGTGTTGCTGGTAGCTCCAGCATGGCCTCACAGGTTTTGGTATGCAGATCTTGTTTGGATGTCCAGTTACCAACCTTGGCCACTTCCATTAAGGCCAGATCTTCTGTCTCATGGTCCATTTTTCCGTCAGGATCTCAAATCATTAAATTTGAAGGTATGGAAATTGAATGCCTAGTGCTTATTCATAGAGGTTTCTCTGACTCAGTGATTAATACTATGTTACAGGCTCATAAATATGTTTCTAGGAAGATTTATTATCGAGTTTGGAAGACTTATATTTCTTGGTGTTCTTCTCATAAATTTTCCTGGCATTCTTTTAGAATTCTTAGAATTTTACAGTTTCTTCAGGATGGTTTGGATAAGAGTTTGTCTGCAAGTTCCTTGAAGGAACAAATCTCTGCTCTTTCTGTTTTATTTCACAGAAAGATTGCTAAGCTTCCTGATATTCACTGTTTTGTACAGGCTTTGGTCCGTATCAAGCCTGTCATTAAATCAATCTCTCCTCCTTGGAGTCTTAATTTGGTTTTGAAGGCTTTACAGGCTCCTCTGTTTGAGTCTATGCATTCTTTGGACATTAAATTACTTGGAAAGTGTTGTTCCTTTTGGCCAGTTTCTGAATTATCTGCTCTTTCTTGTGAATCTCCTTTTCTAATTTTTCATCAGGATAAGGCAGTTTTGCGGACTTCATTTAAATTTCTACCTAAGGTTGCGAATTCTAACAACATTCATAGATAAATTGTTGTCCCTTCTTTGTGTCCTATCCTAAGAATTCTTTGGAGAGATCCTTACATTCTTTAGATGTGGTAAGAGCTTTGAAATATTATGTTGAAGCTACTAAAGATTTCAGGAAGACTTCTAGTCTATTTGTTATCTTTTCTGGTTCTAGGAAAGGTCAGAAGGCTTCTGCCATTTCCTTGGCTTCTTGGTTAAAGCTTTTAATTCATCAGGCTTATTTGGAGTCGGGTCAGGCCCCGCCTCAGAGAATTACAGCTCATTTTACTAGATCAGTCTCCACTTCGTGGGCTTTTAAGAATGAAGCTTCCGTTGATCAGATTTGCAAAGCAGCAACTTGGTCTTCTTTGCATACATTTACTAAATTCTACCATTTTGATGTATTTGCTTCCTCGGAAGCAGTTTTTGGTAGAAAAGTTCTTCAGGCAGCTGTTTCAGTTTGATTCCTCTGCTTATGTTTAAGTTTTTTGTTTTTTCATTATGAGAATAAACTTATATTTTGGGTTGTGGATTAATTATTTTCAGCGGAAAATGGCTGTTATTATTTTATCCCTTCCTCTCTAGTGACTCTTCTGTGGAGTTCCACACCTTGGGTATTACTATCCCATACGCCACTAGCTCATGGACTCTTGCCAATTACATGAAAGAAAACATAATTTATGTAAGAACTTACCTGATAAATTAATTTCTTTCATATTGGCAAGAGTCCATAAGACCCACCATTTTTATGGTGGTTATGATTTTTTGTATAAAGCACAATTATTTCCAAATTCCTTTGTTGATGCTTTTTACTCCTTTCTTTATCACCCCACTACTTGGCTATTCGTTAAACTGAATTGTGGGTGTGACGAGGGGTGTATTTATAGGCATTTTGAGGTTTGGGAAACTTTGCCCCTCCTGGTAGGATTGTATATCCCATACGTCACTAGCTCATGGACTCTTGCCAATATGAAAGAAATTAATTTATCAGGTAAGTTCTTACATAAATTATGTTTTATATATATATATATATATATATATATATATATGAGTTTATGTGTGTGTACCAATAAATTATTAACTTTTAATTGAACCCTACTACAAGACTGTGCATGGTATGTTACTGAATACACTTATGTGTTTAAATTGAACTGTCTTACCTTATCCAGGAGTTACTCTCTTTTTTGTATTTATTTTTTCCTTGTTTGTTATTGAGTCAGTAGTTAATTTAAGATGATATTTAATGATGGTAAATCTCCAGAATACATAACATTAGGATGCTGCATGTTTTCCACATAAGCCTCATATTTAAAAGATTTAGATAACTGCAAAAGGGTACAAAAAACACTATCCAGTTATGCATATATTTTTTCCGTTTTAAAAAACAAAACTCTTTGATGTTAGGATTTACAAACAATAACAAGTTACTTAGATCTGCAGTTTATTATAAAACATTTAGCAAATACAGAAGCTGATTAGGACATTGTGTCTTTCAGAACAACAAGTGCTTAATACTTTCCATGATGTATAATTTTCAGCTTAATTATTGAAGAAGCTTGCAGCTACTTGGTTTTTCCTCTAGTCACGTACCTTTCTCCACTGATTTATATAATTGATTAGGATTAATAGAATGGCCGGAGTACAGAAAGAGTGGCATCAAGTAGAAAATAAATATTAAACTAACCTATTTAGAGAATATCACAGGAGTTTTCATTTATTTTAGAATGTTCCACATTGGTTAATCAATATTTAGAAAGCAAATTGAACTTTGTAATGTTTTTAATTTATTTTTTATGATTTTTTTATTGCACTTATTAAAAGTTTCAGACTGATTGTTAGACTTACAAACAGATAATCAATAAAATGTCTTCTTTACAAACCATTCATTAGAAGTTAAATGCTACTTTCAGTTTTAATATCAAGTGCTAAAACAATCATAAAATGAGAAAATATTCCGCAACAGCAAGCATTCATTTATTTGAGACCCGAACCAGCTTTGTTAATACACAAAAAAATATTTTTGGTAATTTAAAATATTTGCCTAAAGGAAAGAATGTTCTAGGCTCTTAAAAAAAAAAAAAAACAATCACCCCAAAAAACACACTTAAAAGCCATTCCATTTAATGGTTATAAAAGAATAAAATAATTTTTAAAAATTACATTCCAACAAATAGCAAAAATTATTATTTTGTCATTATTTTGGTTTCATTATGAATACACCAATCCCCCCTATCTATGTCAGATTGAGCTGTATATTCCTGTCAGTAAGACAGCCATACATAATTTTTTATCATTGCAGTACTTTTTTCAAAAATGCTCAGTATTTTTTCACTTAAACTAAAAATTAATTTACATTTTTATTACTAAAGTACACTAAAAACAAGCAAATATGGTTATTACTGTGTCAATTATTAGAGCTCTTTCTTTGTCAGACATGTCAGACAGTTATTAAGTAATTATCCTAAAGTGAGCTACAGAAGTTGCAATGGAATTCAACCTTTTATAAAGCACTTAAACTGATGGTAAATTTAAAGGGACACGAAACCCAATTTTTTTCTTTCATGATTTAGAAAGAACATACAATTTTAAATAACTTTCTAATTTACTTCTATTATCTAATTTGCTTCATACTCTTTATATCCTTTGTTGAAAAACAGCTGCTGATTGGTGGCTGCACATAGATCATCATATGCTTGGCTCATCCATGTGCATTGCTATTTCTTTAACTAAAGATATCTAAAGAATGAAGCAAATTCGATAATAGACGTAAATTGGAATGTTATTTAAAATTGTATTTTCTATCTGAATCACGAAAGAAAAAATTTGGGTTTAATGTCCCTTTAAACTTTTATAAACTTTCCAGTAGATCCTATATGATATTCACAAGTAAACCACATATATTGGTAAATTTACCATCCCTGCTGGCAAGTAGTAAATCTGTCTGCAATCGCCACTTGCAATGTCTGAACCAATTGCATTAGAGCAGGGGATGTCAATCACCCTGAACGAGCGAGTGTCAGGGCGATTGATCTCGCCACTTCTGAGGTGGTGCAGTGGGGAAAAAAAGCAGTTTATGCAAACCTGCTCCACGTAGTCGGGAAAGCTGTGAACGTAGCTTAGTAAACAAAATATATATTAATATCCCGTTTTGTGTTCTTTGCTCCTCCCTCTTGCATTTTCTTTTGCGTATAGTATTGACATATAGGGCTTAGTTTGTCGAGTGGACATAATTCTCTATAGCGAATCATGTTCGCTGGACATCGCTAAATGCGAACAGCATATGCTGTCCGCATTTATTATTTATCAATGCCTCCCCCTGCTCACTGGCAGCAAATCGGCCACTAGTAGTGGCTGTCAATCATCCCAATCGGATCAGGATAAATTCAATCTGCTTCCTTTTAAGGGGCTTAGAGGTTAAGGAGCAGTGATCTTATGACCACTGCTTCTTAACTTTCGTTTCAGGCGAGCCTCTGAAGCAGCATCTTCTTCTTAATAAATGGAGCCCATAGTGTGATCCTACATGCTCTATGCGTAGTTGCGCTGCTGAGAGATATACGATTTGTGCATGTGCAGATTTTTTACTCAGCCACCAATGGAGAACTGACAGGCAACAGATTGCACATGTATGGAACTCTTACTGAAGACAGCACCTATTATTATTATTATTATCTGGTTATTTGTAGAGTGCAGCACTATAAACATAGGCAAGGTAGCAATTATAGGGATCAAATGGGTAGAGGGCCCTGCCTAGAGTCGCACTGTTGTAGTCAGGTCTTGCGAAGGTGATCTGCAAGCAGTTGGGCTCTTAGGCTTACATTCTAAGGGGATTCATGGCGGATAGCAATGGAGGAGAAGAATTGTTATTAGGAAAGGTTAGTGTAGGTTGTATGCATCCCTGAACAGTAGAGTCTTTAGCGAGTGCTTGAAGCTTTCAAAACTAGGGAAGAGTCTTGTGGAGCAAGGCAGAGAGTTCCACAAGATGGGAGCCAGTCTGGAGAACTCCTGTAAATGGGAATGTGAGGAGGTAACAAGAGAGGAGGAGAGTAGGAGGTTGTGAGCAGAGCGAAGGGCACGGGCGGAGAGTATCTGGAGACAAGGTCTGAGATATAGAGGTGAGCAGTGCAGTTGAGGGCTTTGTATGTCAGAGTGAGAATGTTGTGTTTAATCCTGGAGGCAAGAAGAAGCCAGTGAAGGGATTGGCAGAGATGTGCAGTAGATGAAGAGCGACGTGTAAGAAAGATGAGCCTGGCAGATGCATTCATTATGGATTGTAAAGGAGCTAGATGGCAGCTAGGAAGACCAGAGAGGACAGAGTTGCAATAGTCAAAGCGGGAAAGGATGAGGGAGTATATTAAAATCTTAGTTGTGTCTTGTGTAAGGAAGTGTCTGATTTTATAGATGTTTTTAAGGTGGAAGCGGCAGGCTTTAGCCAAAGACTGAATGTAAGGAGTTAAAGAAAGATCTGAGTCAAGTGTGACCCCAAGACATCGGGCATGCTGGGTAGGAGTAATAATGGAGTTGTCAACAGTTATAGAGAGATGGGGGTGGAGGTTTTAGAAGAAGGGGGGGGGGGAATAAGAAGCTCAGTTTTGGAGAGATTTAGCTTAAGGTAGTGAGAGGACATCCATAATAAGATGTAAGAAAGACAGTTAGTGACACGGGTTAGCAAGGAAGGAGGTAGGTCTGGAGCAGAGATGTAGATTTGAGCACCTAGATGAAAGACAGCTGTACGGAAAAGGTGATGATTGGGTGATAGCGACAAATGTCACCAGCAACAAGAAGAGGCGAGCATAACAAGGCGGGCAGAAGGCAGATTAACTGTGTCTCACTGATTAATTAAATAAAAATATTTACAAGCATTGCTTGAAAAAATATATATTAACATTTCAAGCATTATTCTATTAAACTGTAATTAGCAAACGCACTAACTTTAGCATCACTTTAAAACAGTGTTTCTCAACCGCGGTCCTCAAGTACCCCCAACAGGCCAGGTTTTCATTATAGCTGAACTAGAGCACAGGGGAAATAATCAGCTGATGGGTGAGAACAAGTTAGTAACCATGCTATTACTGATCAGCTGATAACTTCACCTGTGCACTGGTTCAGCTATAATGAAAACCTAGCCTGTTGGGGGTACTTGAGGACCGCGGTTGAGAAACACTGCTTTAAAAGGACAGTAAAATTAAATTAAAGCATTTATAATTAAGATAACACATGTCATTTTAAACAACTTTCAGGTTTACTTCTATTATAAAATTATTTTTTATCCTTTCTTTGAAGAGTAACTCTAGATAGGCTGATAGGAGCTTAGAAATGTGCATGTGTCTTTAGCAGTATATGGAAGCAGTGGTGACAACTATAACATTGCTATAAACATTTTTACAAACAGTGCTGACCAATGGCTAAAGACGTGTATGCTCATGAAATCACTTAGGATTATACTTTAACAAAGGATACCAAGAGAACTAACTAAAGTTGATAATAGAAATAAATTGGAAAATTGTTTAAAATGTCATGTTCTTTCCAAGCTATTTAAGTTTCATTTTGAATTTACTGTCCCTTTAAGGGATCTCACAGTTTGTATAAATATTCATGTTTTATTTATTGTACTTCTGATATACTATATTATTTGCCCATATTCCACTCCTATGTGTATAACTCCATTCTCAAAACATGCAATATTTTTTGTATTGCTTGTATTTTACCATTTTCTGTACAAATATGCTCAGTTATACTTCCTTCACTAATAAAGTATTACAGAAGAAGGGACTTCAGTGTCTAGAAAACTTGCACAAACTCATTTTGGCCATAAAGGGTATCACTTAGCAAAAAGATACTTTGTTTTTTTATGGTTCCTGTTATCACACAGCAAATTTATTAAAAAATAAATAAATATTATATTAATTTAGCTTGTTCATAGAGAAATGCAACCTATTATAATTAATTGATTGAATCAAACTTTATAATGTTGAAATGTATCATAAACTATTCTCTGACCAATTTAACTTCTATTCATAAATTATATAAAATCTGTCTTGTTAAACTCCTTACGGTATTGTTGCTGGTATCTCTTCCTCTGATTTGTACCGTCCTGTCCACATCAGAATTTTCTTATCAAAGCTAGTTGGCTTGTAACGAGGTATTTTGCTCTTGCTATCAGCTAGGGAACGACATAAATTGGCGAAATGTTAAAAAGATTTCAATTTTCTATTTTTTTGCAGTATGTAGAATGTACATTTGTAGAGAATACAAATTTAAAGTGCTTAACAAAATAATTATTATTATAATAATGTTTAAATCTTATTGTTTGGAGGGTGAAAAATAGGTAAACGCATTTTACAGAAAATGATCTGCATTATGCCTTCAGCCTGCTGTACAGAAACTTGATTAGCAGAAGCACTAGGCATTTGTTAAAGGGACAATCAACTCAATGTTTACTGTAATATGCATTCCAGTTTTTTAAAAACAGATGTCCTGTCCTAAATAAAACAATATTTTATGTTCATATTTGAAGAGGCATGCCATTGTACTCAAGTAGAACTTTGAGAAATGTCACCAGCCAGTCAACAATTTATTCCTATGGTTCAGTTGTTCACAAAGAGGAATTTTCTGTTTCAGTATCCATTTACCATTTACCCTGGTTTAGCTTATCCCTTTTCATGGAAAAAATAAATTATATATATATATATATATATATATATATATATATATATATATATATATATATATATATATATAAATAGAAAAATAGAGTCCAGCACTATACCCATAGGTATTTTTACAAAATGTGTGCAGTCACCGTGGAGTATCAGCGAAAACTCTAAATTAGACAGTCAATGCATCAAGTGTGACAGCACCACAATACAGCAGCTTTGTTCAAAGGTGAAAAATTCTTTCTTTTATTAGGATATAACTATGTTTAAAAAAAAGCAACGTTTCAGACCTACATGCTGTCACACTTGATGCATTGAATATATATATATATATATATATATATATATATATATATATATATATATATATATATATACACACACACACACACATATATATTGCCATTTTTAATTGCTGCTTTTTTACATGCATTTTTTTAGACGTTTCTATCCCTTTAAACCCAGATCAGCATTTCCAAAGCCATTTAATAACAATATTTTCAATAAATAATAAAACTCAAAAGGTAGAAAAGAGTATATTGTGAGACCACATTTGCCATCTAACATAATTATGTATGTCTGCTACACACTAATTTGTATACATAATTAAGTTTGTACCAATAAAATATATAGCAATCTGCTTACAGATCTGCTTACAGATACTATGGCATTTGAGTAGCCAAAATGAATGTAATAGAAACAGCTTTCCATAGCTAAAGTAACACAAAATGCATTAAAAGTGTTAAAAATAACACTGTATGCTTTCCTTTAACTAACATACTATTCCCTCATTTTGTTTATAGTCTGGACATTATTGCTACTTATTTTGCTCAATTCCTTCTGTCCCTTGTTTTACATTTTTGTAAGTGAAGCTTACCTCCAGGGCTGCATTCTGTGTAGTGATTGTGAGGGATGACTTGTCTTATTCTTTTATGATTTGGAGTTGTCATCCACTGGTCAACACATTTAAAATGGATCTTGTTGAGTCTTAAACATCTTAATGTTGGTCTGACAAAGAGCATAATTTCTTAAAATTAGTTCTGATTCTTGAACTGTAGTAATATTCCTAGACTGGAGATAAAAGGGATGTGGAAATTTTCCAGATTTCTTTTTTATCCTTGACTCCTTCTGACAACGTCAGTACAGTTCTGCACAGCCTCTTCTCACAAGATTTTGTTTCTCTGTGTCCTGAGAATAAAAATGATGACGAGATATCAGTTCACTTGGTTAAAGTCAACATGGCAAGAATTTGCTCATAAAATGTTTACTTATATTAAAAATAATAGTGGGAAAGGAACAAATCAGTGACATGGTTAACAAATATAAAGCTACAAAGAAAAACAAGATGAAGAAATACTCAGAATGTATTTTTGTAGGAAATAAAATACTGGCTGATGCTTACCATTTCTGAATGTAACATAGAAACGTTTGATTTTAAAGGGATAGGAAACCCAATTTTTTATTTGATGATTCAGATAAAACAGACAATTTTAAATTGAAAGTCAATCCTAGTGTTGTACAAACGCTAGGATTGACTATTGAAACAAATAAAGGGGACTTTCATTCATGAGGTATAAGATACTTCATGTAGAAAGCTCCTTTATTTGTTTCAACCAATTGCCGTTCTTAGCTGCTACAGCAGACCACGGCTAAAAAATTTTTTTTTGCTAAGAGGTGACGTTTTCACCTCTTAGCCGATAGCCGTGCGGTAAATCTGGCTCCCATGGGCGCCAAGTCAGATTTACCGCAGGGCTATTGGCTAAGAGGTGAAAACGTTACCTCTTAGTAAAAAATGTTTTAGCCGTGGGCTGCTGTAGCAGCTAAGAACGGTGATCGGTTGAAACAAATAAAGGAGCTTTCTACATGAAGTATCTTATACTTCATGAATGAAAGTCCCCTTTATTTGTTTCAATAGTCAATCCTAGCGTTTGTACAACGCTAGGATTGACTTTCACTTTAAACAACTTTCTAATTTACTCCTATTATCATTTTTTCTTTGTTCTCTTGGTATCTCTATTTTAAAAGCAGAAATGCAAGCTTAGGAGCCAGACCATTTTTTGGTTCAGCACCTGGGTAGCGCATGCTGATTAGTGGCTAAATGTAAATGTGGCTAAATTGTTGGAAAACCATATATATCTTTTGTTTACTACTATCTTTTGTTTGCCTACTTGTGTGGCAAATAACCAAGTGTTATAAACTGTGGTCCTATTATACACATACATTCAAAGCCACTATTTCATACATGGTTGTTTCCTAAGTTTTATTGATCTTTGCTTCCTTCCAAGAAACTGGTCCACAGCGAAGGAGTATCCAGACAAGTTTGTCAAAATGATATATTTTTTTACTTTTTTTTTTTAAATGTGTTAATAAATTTCCAGTTATCCACTTATTTTCTATTTGTTTTTCATATCTAATGTACTAAAAAGAATACTGATCAGAATTAGTTGTGCAGACTGATGTCTAGTAGCTGGGTGAGGAATGTTCATTAGATTCTTACCATTCACCTTTAAGCTCTGAAGAAGGCTTTAAGAGTGTACTAACACACACTTGTCCATTTGTTCTTGGGCAATATGGAGCTGTCCTATGATGTTAGATTCTTAAATTATTGATGAATATTTGAAATCTTGTGAAACTAGTAGAGGACCATTGTATGAATGATTTAGAAGCCCAAAAGTTGAAAATATCTGTGCAATACAGCAAAGATAGCTTTAATAATGGTGTAACTCATGTGAAAAACTTCAGAATTTGAATGATCATCTCTCAGGATAAGGAACACGTGCCCTTCAATCAGAAAAATAAGATTTATATGCAGTCTCTGCCAATGATGTACAGAGATGATATAAACAGCATGTTATTGTAGCAAACATATCTTCTATTTTAGGTAAAGAAATATTAGTTATATCAGAAATGTACCAATTTAGTTATATACCATTAGAAATACATAAATAAATATGAAATTATTGGGATTTGAACTTTCTCCTGTTTAGGGCCAGATAACAAGTAGAGTAGTATTTAACGCTTCCGCTCGAGTGCTAACTCTGATAGAAGTAATTTTTTTGTGCACGCTGGGTAGTGCTCGCATTACAAGTTGAAAATAAACATTTTTATCATGCATTCTAACCTGACATGGGTAAAAAGCTGAAGTTAGAATATGACACGCGCGTTAACTTTTTTCCCCATGGAAGTCAATGGAGCACAAAAAGTGGAAAAAACGAACACCCTACTCACGCACATATTCTCAAGTGCACTAACAAAATGAAAATATTAATATTTCACATTCCAATGTTCCTCACATAGCAGAATATGTTCATGTTTATTTATTTATATATAGATATAGAATTATATAGAATTATAAATGCACTATGATCTGGGGCTACCTACCCTAAATACTGAGATGAGACCCCAGGTGCAAGGAGGTTTAGACAATAAGATAAAATACAGAAAGATAATAAAGTAAACCTTATCCAGCACATTCACATAAAGTCATAATTAAATAATAGTGTGGGGACTGTGAGCATCTCAAAACTAACACACACACACGGATGTCAAAGATAATGCAACAAAGTAATTTTAATACTCAAATGTTAGTAAATAATGTGCAAAAAGAAACAAAGTAAAAATGATACAATTCATCATCAAAAAATCATTACAAGCATATGCAATTCATTTGTTACCCCACACACATACAGGAGAGCTCAATTGTCCAGTAACTCAGTGCGTCCACTGACAAATGCACAGAAGCGGTATTAGTGTAAGATTCAAACAATACATAAACGGCACTCCTCCTGATATATATGACTGACTGGATCCTATAAGGGGAAGTTCAGGGTGGTGCAGAGCATGCTTGCAAATATTGAATGACACTGCCGGGGCAAACTGTATATCAGAGTCCCTGTATAAAGTCCCCACCACTCACTCTGAGCCAGAGAGAGCTGAATGAATGCCAGAGGGGCTGAGAATATCACTCAGCAGGGATAACCAGCGTCTTACTCCATATCAGGTGTAACGCTAAACCACTTCACGTTACCCATATCACCTGAATCCAGAGTGTCAAAGGTTCTTCACCCCCGTGTCTCGTCCACGCAAGATTACCACCGCTCACCACAATTCCATAAGTATCCTCAGTGTAACACACAAAGTAGAAGATCCGGTCAGATGTATCTGTAAATTCAAACGCTGTAATTCCAGACAGCGTGGGAGTCGGCAACAAGCCGATAGCTAACTGCTGCTACACGTGTTTCACCCTACGTCACAGAGGGCTTCCTCAAGCTGAATGAATCGATATCCGGTCTAAAGATTCAGCTCTATTTAAATACAGACCCCACAGGTTAAATAAAACAGTATTGATTATTACACAAAATAAACAACGAAAGAATGTGCCCAACTTGGCTAAAACAAAATATATAAAACAAATGATGCTTAACGTTACTTCATCTGACATCCGTGATAGGCATTAATAGTTCAAATAACCAAACTAAATAAAGAGTGAAAAATGCATACCTCGATATATATATGGCTTGCTAGTTCACATATATAATAATAGCAGAAGGATGCATAAAAATATAAACAATTAATATAATGACATCCATACATATGTGTGTATATATATATATATATATATATATATATATATAATGGTAATTTGGTACATGGTGATCGACGTGTGACGTCACTTCCGGTTTATTGGTGATGTCACTTCTGGTACATGGTGAAATTAAGTATCGGAATTGTAGTCGTTATTAACATTAAAACCTCATTGCAGGAATTGTTTAATTGGCTATAAGTTTTGGGGCATAAGAGGAAGTTGAAAAGGACGAATGAGAGATATAATATATATAAAATGTATATATCAATATATTTTGGAGTGTAAGAGGAAGTTGAAAAGGTTGATTTTGCGATATATGTATATTGGGACAAGTAAAACATATACACATTGTTCTGGAAAGCAGTCACACTAGTCATATAATAATTAAAAATATACCAAAAGTAGATTTTAAAATAAATACATTTTAGAAAAGTAATAATATAATACAAATATTCCATCCAATGTGGAATTGTTATAAATGGGTTGTTTGAGTTTCCAACAATAAAATGATACACGTGATTAATAGGGCTCCAATGCACTTCTATATATGTCTATGTATGTTTACATATTTATTTATGTGTTTTTGTATGTGTAAATATGTCTGTAAATACATATATACTCATATAAATACATAAATTAATATGTAGACATGTATATGTATAAAACTGATGCACGCAAAGACCCAGGATAAACTTCTTTTTGTTTGCGCATAACTGTCAGTGCTCCACTCAAAATTTGGCCCTTAATAGGTTATTCATATTTGATCAAGTTTACAGCTGTTCTTTATTAGAAGGAGAAAAATAATCATCACTTTTATAATAAACACTTTAAATTGTTTTATTTAACTAAAGAAAAATAACCACCACCTTAATAAAAACAATTAAATAGTTGTATTTAACTATAGCAATAACATTATGGGTTTCACATTCATTTTTACTGCTCGCCCCCCTACTCATGCTTAGATCCTTTTGTAAATCTAATCCACTCCAAACAATCTTCTATTCATTGTAAGAGGTTGATTCGATGTACATAGATTTGCAGGGAAATAATGGGATTAAAGGGACGGTAAATTTAAAATTAAACTTCCTTTCATGATGATTCAGATAGAACATGCAATTTTAAACAACTTTCCCATGTACTTCAATTATTTAATGTGCATACATAGATAGGCTCAGGGGCAGCAATGCAGTACTGGGATCTAGCTGCTGATTAGTGGCTGCCTTACCCAATCTGTTCAGCTAGCTCACAGTAGTGTACTGCTGATCTTTCTATAAAGGATTCCAAGAGAATGAAGCAAATTTGATAATATAAGAAAATCTAAAAGTTGTTTAAAATGATATGTTCTTTCTGAATCATAACAGAACAATTTTTTGTTTATGGCCCTTTAAGGTCTATTTTCAACTTTGTATGTTTATTTTATAACCTTTTTGCTGTGAGGAAGAGCTACGTTATTTCTGCAAACACAAATTCAGTTTTGAGAGCTACAAAACCAAGAATATGTGGTAATATCTTCTAGATAACAAAAAGGCCCAAAATAATCTTACAGAGACCTCTGAGAAAGTATGACATTGTGAATGGATTAATATATTTAATAATTATATCAAAATGATTAAACATTACAATCTCATAGAGTGTACGCAATGTTTTCAGAAATTAGATCCAGAATTAACGAACGTCTGGGTAACATACGGTGGGTTGAACCAGCTTCTACTTTGATATGACATTTTATTAATGTTTATAAGCAGAGAGTTAACATATTTAGGACTAGATTACAAGTGAAGCGCTAATTTAACGTGCGCCCCTAAAGAGGCTAATTTGCCTATTTACGGGCGCACATTAAATAACCAGCCATTAGCAGTAGCAATTTATACTAAGCAAAATTAACCAGAGGTCAGACCTCTGGTTAATTCAAAAAATGTTCCCCAATTGCCCCCCAAATAAAGTGGACAGTTCTTTTATATAAATAAAAAATATTAGCATCTTTTTTTACCCTTTCTTCAAATAATTGCGCAAAGCAGTTATAAGGGGTTAAAGTGAGGGGAAGTGGGGTGTTTGAAAAAAACGGCACTGAAAATCCCTTTACATAGCGGTCTATGGGGACTGTGTTTTAAACAGAACATACTGCATATATGTATATGTTTATATACATATATATTTATATGAACTAGTTCTTTGCCGTGTCTATCAGCATCAGAACGAGACTCCCATTGGAGCCTATGGAAGCACGCTCTCATGAGCGCAAAGATTCCATTCTATGCCAATGCAAGGTTACATTTGCTTTGCACTTTACTTGTAATACTAGCGCACATTTGTGTGCGCCGGTATGACTGAGTGGAGAGCAAATATCGCACTCGCGAAATCGCAATTTTGCACTTCACATGTAATCTAGCCCTTAACCTTTTGAGTGCTAAGCACTTTCCCACCTGGGTGCTAAGCTGATTTAAGGTTTTTTATATTTTGAATTTTTTTTAAATATATATTTTTTTTACGTTTTCTTTTCAGAAAGGTTTGGCGATTACCTTTCCAACGGTGGGTCTTGAGGGTCTGTAGCTGCTTAGATGCCTGAGATACAGGCTTCTAAGCAGCATGCCCCCTTTCCCTATACTTATTGTAAATAAAGTTGTGCGGTGATGTCATGACGTCATTGGGCGTGACGTCACCACGCAAAACGTGAAGCCCTGGCGATGCCTGTCACTATACAGGCCCGATCGCCGGGGTAGGAGCGGTTGGGAGCCCCCAGATCTCCCTCATGGTGGGAAAGTGCTAACGACGGCTCTGAGTGTGAAACTCTGAGCACCTGAGTGGGAAACTCTGCGACAGCTCAGAGCCATCGTTAGCACTCAAGAGGTTAAAGGGATATGAAACCCATGATTCAGATAGAGCATGCAATAAGTAACTTTCTAATGTTCTCCTATTATCAAATTTTCTTCGTTCTCTTAGTTTATTTATTTGAAAAAGCAGTAATGTAAGCTTAGAAGACGGTTTATTTTTGGTTCAGAACCCTGGGTAGCACTTGCTGATTGGTACCTACATTTAGCCACCAATCGACATGCGCTGCTCCGGTACTGAACCAAAAAAGCATTTGTATTCAATATTAATATTTTATACTGCAAGAAAAAACACCCATACTCTCACACAACCTCAACCACATTTTTTCAAGTGCTCTAAACACAACATGAATTAAGAATATTTCACATTCCAGTGTTCTTTACATAGAAGAATATGTTCTATTTATTCTTGAATAACTATTTCTATATACTGTATATCTAATGGTCTTTTATATCTATATCTATACCTATATATTTATATACACACACATATATAGTATGCTTAGTACATCACGCTGATTGAAATCACAGCCGTACCAAGTCCTGTAGATTGGAGCACCAGACCCTGTGCTTTGGAGGTTCCAGAGGTTCATTCTCAGGACTCTGGGTGAGATCTTCTCCTTTTAACAATGATAATATCTGGTGTAATACATTCTACAGTGGGGTTAAGGCATATCCATATAACCTTGCGGACATAGTCCTTGAGTCCCGGATTAACTATTGCACATGGAATGGAGGATGACCCTTATACTTCTGTTTGAAGCACACACTCGGCGGATACAATCCTTAAGTGCCGGGTTTTGATTTACTCTATCAGAACTGTGATGCATTTGTCCATTATATGCATATAACATGCCCTGCTTTTGCTTTCTGACATCTGCATACTAACTCTGAACTGTTGCTCTGTGGACTGTATTTTATGCATGAAATTGAGGACACTCACTTATAAACTTGAACGTGAACACATGAATACAACGTTGCAACATAAAATTTGCATATATTCACTCATTCTGCTCAACATCGCTTTGGCATGTTTTCTGCAAGCTTGCTAATAATCTACACTCAGCATAACTATTGCTGGTCATTCTAATATTTTATTGATTCTTGGAATAGTGTAAATGCTTGAAATTTTCTCTGCAACTGCCTTTAACATACCGAGTGCTGACTTATTCCTTTGAGGGACTTTCTTTCATATATGAAGCAGTTATCTGCATTGCGTGCTTTCTTTTGCAGATGAAAATCTGACGGCCTTTAATTTTTATTGAGACTGGGGACACCCAGTCTGTGTGTTTTTATGTATATGCATCTTTTTCTATATGTGTATTAATCACATTAGAAATGTTCACTTTCTATTGATATCATAAAATTGCGTAGTATAACTGTTTATCCTTTATAGCATATTATTAGTGCAGGGATACTCTGGCCCCTATGTATTAAAGGTCTTGCGGACCTGATCTAACAGCGCGGATAAGGTCCGCAAGACCTCGCTAAATGCGGAGAGCAATACGCTCTCCACATTTAACATTGCAGCAGCAGCTCACAAGAGCTGCTGGTGCAATGCCACCCCCTGCAGACTCGCGGCCAATGGGCCGCCAGCAGGGGGTGTCAGTCAACCCGATCATACTCGATCGGGTTGAATTGTGGCGATTCCTGTCTGCCTGCTCAGAGTAGGCGGACAGGGTTATGGAGCAGCGGTCTTTGTGACCGCTGCTTCATAACTGCTGTTTCAGCTCGCCAGAAACACGGGGCATCAAGCTCCATGCGGAGCTTGATGGATAGGCCCCCATATGTTTATATAATATTTGTATGACTTCTATTCCTGGAGGAAGTCCTTTATCCCATGCATATATTCTATTTAGTACATTGTTGATAGTTAGATTAATATTGAGGTGCTATATATATATATTTTTTTTTTTACTCACACATATATATTTGACTCACACATATATATTTGACTCACACATATATATTTTGTACTCACACATATTATATACCGGTTTTCTCGCCATTAAATGGACTTTCTAAAGATACCATTATTTTCATCATGTCTTATAATTTACTATAAAATTTTTATAAAATATGAGGAAAAAAATGGGAAAAAAACACACTTTTTCTAACTTTGACCCCCAAAATCTGTTACACATCTACAACCACCAAAAAACAACCATGCTAAATATTTTCTGTTGTTATATGTTACATGTTTACATGTTCTTTGCTTTTTTTGCAAGTTATAGGGTTATAAATACAAGTAGCACTTTGCTATTTCCAAACCACTTTTTTCAAAATTAGTGCTAGTTACATGGGGACACTAATATCTTTCAGGAATCCCTGAATATCCATTGACATGTATATATTTTTTTTAGAAGACATCCCAAAGTATTGATCTAGGCCCATTTTGGTATATTTCATGCCACCATTTCACCGCAAAATGAGATCAAATAAAAAAAATCATTCACTCACATTTCACAAACTTTAGGTTTCTCACTGAAATTATTTACAAACAACTTCTGCAATTATGGCACAAATGGTTGTAAATGCTTCTCTGGGATCTGGGGTTAATTTTAGCTTTAGTGTAGTGTAGTGTAGTAGACAACCCCAAGTATTGATCTAGGCCAATCTTGGTATATTTCATGCCACCATTTCAACGCTAAATGCGATCAAATTAAAAAAATCGTTACATTTTTCACAATTTTAGGTTTCTCACTGAAATTATTTACACACAGCTTGTGCAATTTTGGCACAAATGGTTGTAAATGCTTCTCTGGGATCCCCTTTGTTCAGAAATAGCAGACATATATGGCTTTGGCGTTGCTTTTTGTTAATTAGAAGGCCGCTAAATGCTGCTGAGCATCACACATGTATTATGGCTAGCAGTGAAGGGGTTAGTAAGGTAGCTTGTAGGGAGCTTGCAGGGTTAATTTTAGCTTTAGTGTAGAGATCAGCCTCCCACCTACCACATCACCCCCCCTGATCCCTCCCAAACTGTTCTCTTCCCTCCCCCACCCCACAATTGTCCCTGCCATCTTAAGTACTGGCAGAAAGTCTGCCAGTACTAAAATAAAAGCTATCTTTTATTTATTTTTTTAGCATATTTACACATGCTGCTGTGATCCCCCTTAGTCCCCAAACACTCTGATCCCCCCCAAACAGCTCTTTAACCTTCCCCCTCTAACTTATTAATATCCATCTAGGGTACTGGCAGCTGTCTGCCAGTACCCAGTTTACAAAAAATATATTTTATTTTTATTTATAAAAAAAAAAAATTGTAGTGTAGCTTCCCCCCCAAAGATCAACCCCCCACCCCCTCCCAGATCCCATAGACACATTTGATTTTTATTTCCCATCCCCCTCTCTCCCACTTTTCATACAAACATTTTCCGTAGTATAGCGGTTCCCACTCGCTCCCTACCCGTGCACGTGCCCGCCCGCCACCCCCGTGCACCGCGCCCCGGATCCCGACCACCTCTCTCTATAACAAGCCATTGATGGCCGCCCACCTGCCTCCCACTTCGGCTCCCACCCACCAACGATTGCGGCAATTGATGGCCGATGCAGAGAGGACCACAGAGTGGCTCTCTCTGCACCGGAGGGGTAAAAAAGGTTATTGCAGGGTGCCTCAATATCGAGGCATCACTGCAATAACCGGAAAGCGTCTGGAAATTCCGGTTATTGCAGTGATGCCTCGATATTGAGGCATCCTGCAATAACCTTTTTTACCCCTCCGGTGCAGAGAGAGCCACTCTGTGTTCTTCTCTGCATCGGCCATCAATGGCCACAATCGTTGGTGGGTGGGAGCCGAAATGGGAGGCGGGTGGTCGGCCATTGATGGCTTGTTATAGAAAGAGGTGGTCGGGATCGGGGGCGTGGTGCACGGGGGTGGCGGCGGGCACGTGCACGGGGAGGGAGTGAGTGGGAACCGCTATAGTACGGAAAATGTTTGTATGAAAAATGGGAGAGAGGGGGGTGAGAAATAAAAATCAAATGTGTCTATGGGATCTGGGAGGGGGTGGGGGGTTGATCTTTGGGGGGGGAAGCTACTCTACAATTTTTTTCCACCGCTTTCCCAAACCGACGACGTACAGTGTACGTTCTCGGTCGTTAAGGTTATTTTTCTTGTAGAACGTACCCTGCACGTCGTTGGTCGTTAAGGGGATATATATATTATTCTTTATTTATAAAGCGACAACAGATTCTGCAGCGCTTCCCATGGGTACAAGGAAAAAGTACAATGGAGAAACAATAAAAGACAACATTTTACAGACAAATATAGGGGGAATTGAGGGCTCTATTCCCATGGGAACTTACAATCTAAGTGGGTATATATATAATAATATAATATATATAAGTGGTACTCTTTTTCACCAGACCACAGATTTTTCTAGTGATTATGGCATTTTTTGTATTATTAAACTATTTCAAATAAATATAATATTTTACTATATTGGGGTTTCCTTCATTTTTGAGAGGTGCTGATAATACCTGCTCTCTCTCTCTCTCTCTCTCTCTCTCTCTCTCTCTCTCTCTCTCTCTCTATCTATCTATCTATCTATCTATAAATATATATATATATATATATATATATATATATATATATACAGATAGAGAGAGAGAGGTTTAGATATATGCAGAGATATATAGATAAATATAGACCAAATCTACAAGTACTTGCTAACTTTCTTAAAGCTGTAACATATGATGATATATGATATACATTTTCACAGAAATGTACTATGTCAACGGCTCCAATTTTCACGTGGGCACAAAAGAATCTATAGCCACTAACAAAGCAGATTATCTCAGTCACAGTCCTTTCCAACAGATGAAATGGAGCTTGAATGTTCATCTATTCAATCAAATTTTCTACAGATGCGGGTTACTCAGATGTGGACCTGATACCATCCGGCTGCCCCACTTTTTCACCTGCTTTCTCTCCCCTCTGTGAATGGGAGTGTGTGCATTAAGGGATTAAACGCTTACCGGATCCTTCCCAGCTGAGGAGGGAGAATCTTAACCATAACTTAAATTAAATAACTATTTACATGTGCATGTAGTGCAAATAATGACAGACAACTTTATATGGGAGAAATTTTTGACCGTCACAGGTCAGAAATTTTATTAACCTAAATCAACTTCTAGAACTGATAGAACTGAATATGGCGGCATAGAGACCAACTAACCCAGAACAGCAAGGAGATTTTCTGCCCAAGGGAACAGCAGCAGAGGGGTCTCTGCTCTAAGGAGATGACGCTGAGGGGTTGCAGAGATCACGTGACCATCCCTCAAGAGGGAGAAAGGAGGGTTACCATCACGTACACGTGAGGCCTACCCTCCTCCCCAGAAGTGTGGTCATCACTCACCCCTAGCGACCTTCTCCTACGCAACAGGACCGGGATCTCCCGCCGCCGGGGTGCATGAAGATCTTCCACCTGAGATAAGGATCTCTCTGTTACCAAGCCGTAATGAACTGCATAACAGAGAGAGGAGATCCATAAACTACAGCAATGGCATAGGGGCCTAGGGTGAGTAGCCATAGCCCTGCCATTGAATTGCCGTCAATTTTGCAAAGAACCATTAAACGAAGGGAAGGGAGGGCGGGACAAAACTGCTTCAGTCAGGATCCGGAGAAGAAGAGGAAGTTGCAAGGGGAGATTCAGCTTTTCTACAGGTAAGGAGGGGCCTACCCAGAATAGCAACAATGTTGCACCCCAACACCAACCCTCTCTCTTCTATCCCACTCTCCTCCAGCCTTAACCCTTAGACTGCTCGAGGCTTATGCTAAGCTCTACACTGAATTAAGGGATTGAACGCTTACCGGGTCCTTCCCAGCTGAGGAGGGAGAATCTTAACCATAACTTAACTTAAATAACTATTTACATGTGCATGTAGTGCAAATAACGACAGACAACTTTATATGGGAGAAATTTTTGACCGTCACAGGTCAGAAATTTTATTAACCTAAATCAACTTCTAGAACCGATAGAACTGAATATGGCGGCATAGAGACCAACTAACCCAGAACAGCAAGGAGATTTTCAGCCCAACGGGAACAGCTGCAGAGGGCTCTCTGCTCTAAGGAGATGACGCTGATGGGTTGCAGAGATCACGTGACCATCCCTCAAGAGGGAGGAAGGAGAGTTACCATCACGTGCACGTGAGGCCTACCCTCCTCCCCAGAAGTGTGGTCATCACTCACCCCTAGCGACCTTCTCCTATGCAACAGGACCGGGATCTCCCGCCACAAGGAAGCATTTTAATGGTCCCTTGCCGCCAACACCTACAGCTCGATTTAGAGGAGGGGTGAAATTGCTCTTTGTATATCCCCTATGAATAAATCTAAACCCACATCAGAGAGATGAACTTTATCCCTTCTGTAAAGTTCAGTTCTATCAGCTGAAATGGCTTTGTGCCGTACCATGAAGCCACCTGAACCTGTGACGGTGTTTGCCAATGATGCATTAATCTTTTTCCTAATCCGATATGCCGCCGTATGGGCAGAAATATGCCTCCAGTGGAGACGGGGGACTATATTGGACCATCCTATCATGACCCCTGGAATGCGAACTCTCAACCAACCGATGTCTGCCTGCATAATTTTTATTAACTGGAGAACTGGCATGGCCCCCACGTCATTACCCCCCAAGTGAAGGATCAGGATATGAGGCTTACCCCAACGTACCAGGGCCTCAGATATTGTCCCCGCTAGTTGTGGCCAGCACATCCCCCTATCCCCTAACCACCTAATGGATGCTTTGATGGAGGGGAAACCTAGGGATCGGCTAATTGGGAGGGATGCACAATGGAGGGAGGCCCAGTGGATAAAGAAATGGCCCACAATCCAAATTCTCTTCACTCCTGGAACAGTGCCTGTGGAGACAAACATTTTAGTATTTGCGAAACACGAGAAACATCAAACAATTGGCCGGACATATTTTTTTAAACAATTGGACCGCCAACGCCCAATACATTTTATGTCCTCGCTCGAGGACTCTGCTTGCGCCGCATCTGTCGCTGCCCCTATACGGAAGGAGTGTGGGGCCAGCTTGCTAGCGTCCAGCCCCACTTTGACTGCCGCCAGCTTCAGAACTCTACCAAACTGGAACTTTGAAAAGGATCTGCTGTCCGCGTGGACCAAGAACTGTCCAGGGACTTGCGGTCTGTGGGTTAAATAAAGGTTAACCCATTTTACCGGGCAGCATGTGCTGTCTGCTTGTGGATTCACGGGGATCCTAGTTCCCCTTCCTTCCTGGTCCATTTTTGAACGTGGAAGGAAAAGGAGGAGGGACCAAGGAGCGGCCCTAACGTGCTGCAACTGAATCCCAGATCCAGACTTCTGTTTAGAGGGTGCTACTAATTCACTAACCCTAAGGGCTCTGGCAAATGCCAAATTAAATGCCATTTTGAAGAGCAGGGCTTCAAATTCTGATACACAAACCTCATCGAGCGCCTGTACCAAACGTTCCAGGCGCTCGCGAGTAATGGGCTCGCAAGAGTCAATTTTTCGCTGCTGTGATCTACCCCAACCCTTGACTACGTGCCTGATGAAAAATGAGGTATTGGGGTCAGGGATGGATACAGCCCTGTAGAAAAATGATAGTGCGGCTAATTTGGACTGCATTGCCCCTTGACGGACCCCAGAAGTGTGTAAACTCACCAGCCAATCGCATAACGTTTCCTGAGATCCCTGAGCAGCATCAATTCCCCTGGAACTACAGAAATTATCCCATTCAGTCCACATGCGGACATAAGAGTGCCATGTGGATGGTGCTAGGGAGGAGCGAACCAATGGAAGCAAGGCTATCCAAGAAGAATGAGCTGCCAAAGGAAATCAGGACAGCGTTAACCTAGTGTAGCTGCCCTTGGAACTAACTGCCTAAATTTTACCCATTCAAAATGTGACAGTGCGTCGGCCACCACATTGTTCACCCCGGGGACATGACGGGCCTGGAATTGGATGTTAAGCTCCATACAGCGCAACACCAAGTGACGCAACAAAGTGATCACCTTTGCAGAGGTGGCTGTTAAGTTATTGATTGCGTATACCATACTGATGTTGTCTGTCCAGAACACAACAGTCCCATTCCCCAATTTTCTACCCCACAGCTCGACGGCCAAGACCACGGGGAATAGCTCCAGGAGAGTTAAATTATGAGTCAGGCCCGCTGGGGACCAGGACTTGGGCCAAGGCTCTGCACTCCACTCTCCCTGAAAGTAAGCCCCGTAGCCGTGCAATCCAGCTGCGTCTGTGAAAAGATGTAATAACTTACTTGACATGGGAACTGACCGCCACACCCGCACCCCGTTAAAATGTGTAAGGAATTTTTCCCATACTACCAGATCTGCCATCAAATATTCCCCTAGGGTTATTTTAGAGTTCGGGTTGGACCTACCGCTTAGCTGTCTCTCTAGTCTTCAGTTAAAAACCTGACCCATGGGGATAACCCTGCAGGCGAAGTTAAGCAGCCCTAATAACGATTGTAATTGTTTGAGGGAAATAACTGATTGCGAAAAGGCCGCTCTGACCACCTCTAGCATGGCTTGAACTTTGTCAAATGGCAGCCTACAAAGCTGAGCGATGGTATCAATCTCTATCCCTAGGAAAACTAGACATGAAGTGGGGCCTTGAGATTTGTCTTCGGGCAGGGGCACCCACGAAGTGGCTCATAATATTGCGCATTTTGTTCATTATGGTTAAGCATTCGCCAGAACCTGCCCTTCCTATGATGAGAAAATCGTCGAGGTAGTGTGCTATGGAATCGCTGCCCACGTCCGAAGCTACTACCCAATGAAGGAAACTGCTAAACGCCTCAAACAAGACGCATGATAAAGAGCAGCCCATAGGTAGGCAACGATCCACATAGAACATACCCGACAACTTGCAACCCATGAGGTGGAATATTGAAGGGTGGAGTGGCAAAAGCCTAAATGCCGATTCAATGTCAAGTTTCGCTAATAAAGCACCTGGACCCGCCCTCCGAACCAGATCTAGTGCGCTATCAAAGGATTGATAGCGCACTGAACTGAGTTCTGGGTCAATGGCGTCGTTGACTGAGCCACCTTTAGGGTATGACAGGTGCTGAATAAGACAAAACTTTCCTGGTTCTTTTTTTGGGACCACCCCAGCGGAGAAGTTACCAAATTGGCTAAGGGTGGTGAAGGAAAAGGCCCGGCCATGCGGCCTAAAGCCACTTCCTTATCATTTTTTCCCTCACAACCTTAGGGTGCTGATAGGCTGAGATAAGATTCCTATGAAATTTCCTGGCCTTAATGAACCTGACCGTTGGTATTTTGAAACCATATGAAAACCCTTCCCACAACATTCGTGCAGCACCTTGATCTGGGTATGCCCATAAGCAGGGTGTCATTGCCCCAACCTTAATTGGCGTTTCTGCTCTTTTGGCCCAGGCTGGCATTAGTGGGCTTATTGGTTGTGGTATTGTCCCTTCGCTTACTGCATTCACTGCCAGGGTGTGGGCCGGAGCAGAATCTGCAGACGTGCCTAAAGGCGCATGAGCTACCCTTTTCACATTTTTTATCCTGAAAGGGCCAGCATGTGCCCCCCCCTTTTCCTATTTCTGTTAGAACGAAATGACTGCTGCGGGGAGGTAATGGAAGAGGAGGAACCCCCTTTGGGGTCCATCCGCTGCCATAATTGGTTATCTGTGGAGTCGAAAGTTAAGGTAGGGTTACCCGCCATCTTTCTTCTGAACTCCGCATCATACTCCCTCCATACTCCCTCACTGTGATTACGCTGAATCCAATGAATGGCCAGGCTCTGAGAGGGGTATTTCTCTATATAACAAGAGGAGAACACCCTAAAGCACTGCAGCCACTCATCGAAAGTATCGGGGCGCTTACATTTTTTGGGGCCTGTCCCTTCAGCACTCCTTTCCCTCTGCCTATAAGCCTCCAGAGAGAGGTCAAATATATTAACGTATTTACCTCTGTGGATTCTGCTAACCACTTTTTTGCGCAAGTGCCTGTGCAGAGAATAAATTTTACCTGGGCTTGCGTCACCATAGAGGGCCGCATGTCTTTCAGAAATGGTCCTGGGGTGTAGGGATTCTGCTGTGTCCTCTGTAGGGGGTTCTGTGGATGACAGGGCTAGCATTTTCGCACTGTCACGCTTCTTATCTGGCGCAGCCCCCGTCTTTAAATTTTTTTTAATCATCTTAAACATTTTCTTCTGTCCTGACCCTTGAAAACCCATTGAAGAGTCACTATTTGACCCTGTGTCAGAGGTGGATGAGTCAGAAAAAGAATTGTTATCATGTGTAAACAAATTATTCTCACTGTGGGAATTGGCAGTCAGTCCTTGTTCGACAGTGTTAGCGACTTGGTCTGGGATGCTGATTGGGAATAGCGACGGCATTGGATGAGCCCTGCTGTCCATTTGAAGTGCTAGCGGCTGCTCCAGCATCCCCTGGGTTAATTACAGCAGCAGCGGGTTGCTGGACCTTTGTTGCCTCTTTTGAGCAAAGTACTCCCTGCAAAAGAGATAACAATTCGCAAGCACTTTGTTCTTGTGTGTGTGTGGGTTATCAATAGCAGGAAGTTGAGCAATATCATTAGCATCCTTGCCTGAATTAGATACAATTGTAGTAGCAATGGGCTGGGCAATAACATTAGCATTCTGCCCTAAATTAGATATAAATGCATTACTTGCGGCAGCAGTCATAGTTGTGTGATGTCCCTGACCTACTGTCTGTACATTCACCCCTTGCAAGCCTGCATTCGCCACCATGGAGGATGATTCATGAGGTTCAGCCACATGTAAACCACACTCAGACCTTTGGGGGTTAAGAATTAAAGCTGTTGGCTGTGCAGCCATCTGACATACATCACCATCATGCAAACCACATTCATACCTTTGGGGGTTAATGAAACCTGCTGGCTGTGCAGCCGTTTGAGGTACGCCACAATCAGCCCCTTGAGGGTTAACAACTAAAACATCTTGCTGTGGTGCCGTTAAAAGTGCGCTACCTACAGCACTTACAATGTTACTGGAAGCAGCCTGCTGATTGGCTGTTTGCACTGCAATTGCATTCCCTATATGAAACCCCTGAACAAATTCTAAAGGCCTCTTTGCCCTTGTAGGGTTAATACTGCGAGCGCCCCTTCCCCTTCTATTGCCTGTCTGCCTGGCATTGCCTCTAAACTGGGAGCGACCCCTTTGCGGCCCTTGAAAATACTGGCCCTTTTTTTCCGCCCGCTTGCGCTGAACGCTGGCGCCATTATCTCCCCTCTGTCCTCCTATTAATACCCCATCCACGGCCAAGGACGGCTCTCGGTGCTCACCTGCATCTTGTACTGCACCGGGAGCCGATGTCTTTACGACCGCGTGGGTTTTCGTCAAACCGTCACAAGCATGGCGTCGGCCCCGGAGATAGGCCCTGCACAGCGCGGTCGGAGTTCTGCAAGGCCGCAAGGCTCCGGCAATACCACCGGAGGCCTTGCGGTCACTGAAGGTGTCCCCAGATTAGTGAGTGGTGTGGCGGTAGGAGCGGTGGTTGGCCTGGCCCTGTCCCGTCCGGGCAGAGTTCCGCCAGAGGCCGCAGGAGTTTGGGGGTTATTATTTTTGGCAGCTTCTGTAGGCCTACAGGGGGTTAAGACTCCTTTGGAACCCATAACGGGTGGTGTGGCGGTATGATGGGGTGTCTGTAATAGTGCAGATTGAGGCCTAATAGCGAGTGCTAATGGTGTTTCCTGAGGGTTAAGCAAAACCGGAGTTTCAGCAGGGTTAATTTAGGTATTGCAGGCCCCTGGGGAATAGATGGAGAAGCAGCCATTGCTGCAATAATGTTTTGCAATAAACCTGATACTGCAGACACTGCTGAGGGGGGAACAGCACTAATAAACTAAGCCATGTGGCTAGCTGCCATATTTTCAAAAGTCAAGTTTATTTGCTGTTGAAGGGGGTTTACTTGATCTAGCTGATCATTATCTGACTCCTGCTCTTCTATATTATGAACCTGAGCTGTAATAACATTAGAGAACTGATTTGGAGGAATAATTTCCAAATCATCCAAATTATCAGATTGAACACTTATCTGTCTGGTCACATTTGCAGATCCAGATGGTGCTTGGTCAGTCTGAAAACGTCTGGGAGGCAAAGTAGAACGTCTTGAACGATTCATGTCTGCACTGATGAGGACAAAACTGCTTCAGTCAGTATCCAGAGAAGAAGAGGAAGTTGCAAGGGGAGATTCAGCTTTTCTACAGGTAAGGATGGGCCTACCCTGAATAGCAACAATGTTGCACCCCAACACCAACCCTCTCTCTTCTATCCCACTCTCCTCCAGCCTTAACCCTTAGACTGATCCAGGCTTATGCTAAGCCCTACACTGCATTTATGTAGCAGGAAAAAATCAACATTTCTAGCAGTGATTCCTTACTGGCCAAGACAGCCCCTCTACAGATGCTTGCTTTAGAACCTCTGTGGTTTCTAATGGTGACTCCAGACATTGCTATACACATCAAGAGAAGATTGATCTTTTTATTTGGCAGCTGAGTGGGATTGATTACAGAAGCTGAATATTTCAGTTTCAGTGACATTCTTGAAAGCTAGGAAGAAAATTACTTCATCTGGAGGGCCAACTAGAGGTCCCTCCCTCTACTTTAGATATTTCTCTCTGTCACTTTGTGGAGTTTCTAGAGGATGGTTATCTACAAGCTCTTGGTTCTTAGACTCTGTAAGTTCATGTGTCAGCCATCTCTGCTATTTCTTGTGTCAAGTGGGCTCAAGAGCCTATAATCTCTGTTTTTCCAAGTACTGGCTCATATCATATCTGTTAAGAGATCAGTTGAGCCTCCCTCCTTAGTCTTGGATTCAATGCTTGATCTGCCTTTCAAACCTTTGGCAGAACTATTGTTCTGCTTCCTCACTTTGAAAACTGTTTTCCTTGTGGCAATTACCTCTGCTCAGCGAGTTTCTGAACTACAAGCATTATCTTCAGAAGATCCATATATCTCTTTCCATCGGGACAAGGTAATTTGTCCAAGCATGGAGTCCATGCAAATAAAGGTCTCTTTTCAGATTTGATGTAGATTGATGTCTTTACATGTATCTTAAAGGGACACTGAACCAAGATTTTTTCTTTCATGATTCAGATAGAGCATGTAAATTTAAGCAACTTTCTAAATTACTCCTATTGTCAATTTTTCTTCGGTTTTTTTCTTGCTTTCTTTATTTGAAAAAGAAGTCATCTAAGCTATTTTTTTGGTTCAGTACCATGGAAAGCACTTGTTGGTGGGTGAATTTATCCACCAATCAGCAAGAACAACACAGTGTGTTCACCAAAAATGGGCCGGCATCTAAACTTTCATTCTTGCATTTCAAATAAAGAGAGAATGAAGAAAATTTGATAATAGGAGTAAATTAGAAAGTTGCTTAAAATTGCATGCTCTATCTGAATCACAAAAGAAAAAAAAAATGGGTTCAGTTTCCCTTTAACCCTTTGGCCTCTAGTTATGAAGCCGTCTACTTTCCTGCATTCGCCGGCCCAATACGCTCGCCTAAGCTTGCCTACCCTCGCCGCCGCGGACCTGAATACGTTCGCCAAAGTTATCAAAAAAGCTGTCAAGAAGCCGTGCACCAAGTACGGGGCGATGAGCATTGGACTGTTGTTAACTAACAGTCATCGATCTCGCTGCTCATCGGCTTCCTCGCAGCTTTTTTGATAGCCTGTAACTAAGCACCCACACTAAACTACACTGTTTTACCCCCTAAACCGCCGCTCCCGGAGCCCCCCACAACTAAATAAAGTTATTACCCCCTAAACCACCGCTCCTAGACACCGCCGCAACTATAATAAATGTATTAACCCCTAAACCGCCGCTCCTGGACCCCGCCGCCACCTACATCAGACCTATTAACCCCTATCCTGCCCCCCACTACACCGCCGCCACCTATATTCAAGTTATTAACCCCTATCCTGCAAATCCCAGACCCCGCCGCAAATAAATAATTGTTTAACCCCTAAACCGCCGCAATCTACATTAAACTCATTAGCCCCTAAACCCCGCTCTCGGACCCCGCCGCAACTAAATTAAATGTTTAACCCCTAAACCGCTGCTCCCGGACCCCGCCTCCACCTATATTAAACTTATTAACCCCTAAACCTAAGTCTAACACTAACACCTCCCTAACTTTAATATTATTTTAATAAATCTAAATAAAACTTACTATTATTAACTAAATTATTCCTATTTAAAACTAAATACTTACCTATAAAATAAACCCTAATATAGCTACAATATTACTAATAATTACACTGTAGCTATTTTAGGATTTATTTTTATTTTACAGGCAACTTTGTATTTATTTTAACTAGGTACAATAGCTATTAAATAGTTATTAACTATTTAATAGCTACCTAGTTAAAATACTTACAAAATTACCTGTAAAATAAATCCTATCCTAAGTTACAATTAAACCTAACACTACACTATCATTAAATAAATTAACCCCTTAATGACAACTGACGTACCAGGTATGTCATGCATTAACAAGCAGTTAATGACAATGGACGTACCTGGTACGTCAGTTGTCTAACAGAGTGCTGGAAGCAATCGCAATCGCTTCCAGCAGCTCTCAGGGTATTGCAGTGATGCCTCCATATGGAGGCATCCTGCAATACCTTTTTAGAAGACTCCGATGCAGAGAGAGCCACTCTGTGGCCCTCTCTGCACCGGTAGCGATGGTGCCGGTTCGTTGGTGGGTGGGAGCGTAACAGGGAGGCGGGTGGGCGGCCCATCGCTACCCGGCATCCGGTTCCTAGAAGTGCAATGTGCACGCCGGGTGCCGGGAGCGTGTGGGGGGCGCGTGTGCGCGTGCATGTGCGCGCGTGCGCGTGCATTAGCTGCCCACTGACACCAATGAGGAGGGAAGAGGGGGGGGGGAAAGATTTAAAAAAAAATAATATAAAAGGATCTGGGAGGGGGAGGGGGATAGGGGTATTGTGGGGGGCTGCTACACTACAGAAAACAAAAAAAAATCCAAAAGAGGAAAAAATACTTTTGTTTTTGGGGCAAATTGGGTACTGGCAGACAGCTGCCAGTACCCAAGATGGCCACAATTAGATAGGGGAGAGGGTTAGAGAGCTGGGGGGGATCATGGAGGTTGGGGCTAAGGCAGGAGTCCATCACAGCTAAAATATTTTATTTTTTTTATAAAAAAAAAAAAAAACTCCTTTTATTTAGTACTGGCAGACTTTCTGCCAGTACTTAAGATGGCGGGGACATTTGTGGGGTGGGGGAGGGAAGAGAGCTGTTTGGGAGGGATCAGGGGGTGGGATGTGTCAGGTGGGAGGCTGATCTCTACCCTAAAGCTAAAATTAACCCTGCAAGCTCCCTACAACCTACCTAATTAACCCCTTCACTGCTGGGCATAATTTACGTGTGGTGCGCAGCAGCATTTAGCGGCCTTCTAATTACCAAAAAGCAATGCCAAAGCCATATAAGTCTGCTATTTCTGAACAAAGGGGATCCCAAAGAAGCTTTTACAACAATTTTTGCCATAATAGCACAAGCTGTTTGTAAATAATTTCAGTGAGAAACCTAAAATTGTGAAAAATGTAAAGTTTTTTTTTTTATTTGCTCGCATTTGGCGGTGAAATGGTGGCATAAAATATACCAAAATGTGCCTAGATCAATACTTTGGGTTGTCTTCTAACAAAAATTATATACATGTCAAGGGATATTCAGGTATTCCTGACAGATATCAGGGTTCCAATGTAACTAGCACTAATTTTGAAAAAAAGTGGTTTGGAAATAGCGAAGTGCTACTTGTATTTATGGCCCTATAACTTGCAAAAAAAGCTAAGAACATGTAAACATTGGGTATTTCTAAACTCAGGACAAAATTTAGAAACTATTTAGCATGGGTGTTTTTTGGTGATTGTAGATGTGTAACAGATTTTGGGGGTCAAAGTTAGAAAAAGTGTGTTTTTTTCCATTTTTTCCTCATATTTTATTATTTTTTTGTAGTAAATTATAAGACATGATGAAAATAATGGTATCTTTAGAAAGTCCATTTAATGGCGAGAAAAACGGCATATAATATGTGTGGGTACAGTAAATGAGTAAGAGGAAAATTACAGCTAAACACAAACACCGCAGAAATGTAAAAATAGCCATTGTCATTAAGGGTAAGAAAATTGAAAAATGGTCCGGTCATTAAGGGGTTAAATAAATCATCTACAATTACCTAAAATTAAATTAAATAAACTAAACTATAGTACCAAAAAAAACAAACACTAAATTACAGAAAATAAAAAAGAATTACAAGAAGTTTAAACTAATTACACCTATTCTAATCCCCCTAATAAAATAATAAAGCCCCCCAAAATAAAAAAATGCCCTACCCTATTCTAAATTACCAAGTAACCAGCTCTTTTACCAGCCCTTAAAAGGGCTTTTTGCGGGGCATTGCCCCAAAGTAATTACCTGTAAAAAAAAAATACAACCCTCCAACATTAAAACCCACAACCCACATCCACCTATTCTAACCCACCCAAACCCCCCTTAAAAAAAACTAACACTAACCCCCTGAAGATCATCCTACCTTGAGCTGTCTTCACCCAACCGGGCCGAAATCTTCATCCAAGTGGCGCAGAGGAGGTCCTTCATCCGGTAGAAGTCTTCATCCAGGCGGCGTCTTCAATCTTCATCCATCCGGAGCGGAGCGGTGCCATCTTCAAAGGAGCCGACGCGGAGCCATCCTCTTGAACCGACGACTGAATGACGAATGAAGGTTCCTTTAAGGGACGTCATCCAAGATGACGTCCCTCGAATTCCGATTGACTGATAGGATTCTGTCAGCCAATCGGAATTAAGGTAGGAAAAATCTGATTGGCTGATTGAAGCAGCCAATCAGATTGAAGTTCAATCCGATTGACTGATCCAATCAGCCAATCGGATTGAGCTCTCATTCTATTGGTTGTTCCGATCAGGGGGGTAATAAATTTATTTAGTTGTGGCGGTGAGGGGGGGGGGGGCAGATTAGGGTTACATGTTAGGGTGTTAGGTGTAGACGTTTCCCATAGGAATCAATGGGATATCGGGCAGCAGCGAACATGAGCTTTCGCTATGGTCAGACTCCCATTGATTCCTATGGGATCCACCGCCCAGGTACGCTGGCCCGGAATATTGGCGAGCATACCTGCTAGTAGTTTGATAATTACTAAAAGTAGTCAGATTGTGCCGAACTTGCGTTCCGAACATCTGTAGTGATGTAGCCATCGATCTGTGTTGGACTGACTCCAGCGGATCGAAGCTTACGTCACTATATTCTACTTTTGCCGGGCAGTAGGGGTTGATAACTAAGGCGAATCAGCCTCGCCACAAATACGCTGTGGAATTCCAGCGTATTTGCGGTTGATGGCTTGATAACTAGAGGCCTTTGAGTGCTAATGACGGCTATGAGACGTCATAGAGTTTCTCACTCTGGTGCTAATGACGGCTCAGAGCCGTCATGAGCACTCTCCCACCTTGAGGGAGATCTGGGGGCTCCTTACTGCTCCTACCCTGGCGATCGCGCCTGTAGAGTGACAGGCATCGCCGGGGGTTCACGTAATGCACGGTGACGTCACGCGCAATTACGTGATGACGTCACCGCGCAACTTTATTTATACTTAACAATGTTAAGTATAGGAGGAGGGGGCATGCTGCTTAGAAGCCTGTATCTCAGGCATCTAAGCAGCTACAGACCCCCAAGACCCATTGTTGGAAAGGTAATCGCTTACCCTTTCCAACAGTGTAAGTCTTGGGAGTCTGTAAAAGAAATAATAATGTTTTAAAAAATAAAAAAAATAAAATAAAATATTAGCACCCAGGTGGGAAATGGCTTAGCAGCCAAAGGGTTAAGCAGACACAGAGTATTAGGAAAATAAAAAAAAAATGTTTATTATTCCTCAAGGTCCTCATCAAGGTTTGGAACCTGCTAAAACTACCATTTCTAATTAGATTGTCCAGGCCATATATAGGGCCTATAAGCAGAAGGCAGTTCCCATTCCAGATTGTCATGCCTGGCTCCCTGCTCTAACCTTTCTCTGCTTCTGTCAGTCAGGTTGCTTGGGGCGTAGAAATAACTTTCCTACTGCTGGAACTTAGCTGCTTGACTAATTATCCTCCACCTGATCACATAAGCTGTCTATTTAGGAAGGCTTTAGGCCAGGGGCGTATTTTGGCCTAGGCAAACAAGGCACTTGCCTAGGTCAGCAGACTGGAGGAGGGGGCAGCACATTTTTTTGGGCTATATTTATAAGATGCTTACAGTTATTTTAGAAGTATTATACAGGTATATAATGAGAGATTTTGCCAAAAGAGGGGGTATAATAAGAGAATGCCTATGGAGCTTACAGTTTAGAGGTAAGTCTGAACCTTTTATTTATTCAGCTAGCTATTGCCTTTAGTTGTGTTGGCTTTCAGCACTTAGTATTATTATGTTTGGGGAAGTACTGTTTCAAGAAATCTGTGTTTGTTTTATCTATATATATATTGCAGCAATAGATAGATATGTGTATGTGTATAACTGACAATGTGGGTGTGACTATGTGTGTGTGTATGTTAGTGTTTTGCAAGCCCTGGTGAACATTTACTTTAGAAATGCCATGAAAAAAAATCACGTTATTGGCTGAGCAAATAATATTATGGCCAAAAAACACATAAAACCAGGGGGGAGGGGGCAGCAGAATTCTGAGTTCCTAGGGCAGCACAAAACCTAAATACACCACTGCTTTAGGCTTTTTTATTGCTGCAGCATAGTCAATCTGCACTCTCTTTGTTTGTATTTGCTATCTGTGGGCCAACTTCCACATTCTACAAGTATTCTGGTACTTGGTTACTTCATTGTTTATTCAATTTTATGTTTTTTACTTGCTTCAATCTCAAGTACATTTTTACTTTGTCCTGGACATTGCTTCATATAAATAATTCACTCAATAATGGCTAGATTACAAGTTTTGCGTTATGGTGCGGTATGGCTAAACCGCTGAAAAATTGGCCATTGCGTGTGGAATGGCATGTAACACATATTACAAGTCGCGGTGGTATAGCTATACCGCAAGCATTTTAGCCTGTAACGCAACTCCCATTCCGCACTCAAAAAATAACGTTTGAGTGCGGGATTTTCCATTGGGCTGTATTACAGGTTGTGCATTCTGGCTAAAATGCTTACAGCCTATACAACACGATCCATTCCGCGATCTGAGATCAGTAGTTATGGATTTTGCAAAACAAAAATGTTTCACAAAACTCATAACTAAAATGTTACAAAGTACACCCATAAACTACCTATTACCGCTAAACCGCCACCCTCCCGCATCGCAAATTCTATATTACACCTATTAACCCCTAATCCACCTCCTCCCACATCGCCAATACTAAATAAACCTATTAACCCCTAAACCGCCGCCCCCACATCACTACTAATAAACTAAACCTATTAACCCCTAAACCGCCAGCCACCCACATCGTAACTAATAAACTAAAACTATTAATCCCTGAACAACTGGCCCCCCACATAATAAAACACTAAATAAAACTATTAACCCCTAAACCTAACACACCCTAACTTTAAATTAAAACTTACACTATAACTATCTTAAAATAAATAAAAAAAAAAGATTAAACTATAAATTAACCTAACATAACTACTCTAATAAAATAAACTACCAATTAAAAAGCCTAAATTACAAATTTAAATAAACCTAATAAGAAAAAAAATAAAAATTACATTTTTTACATTACATTACATTACAAAAAAATGCTAAAATTTAAAAAATAAAAAACCACTAAGATTACTAACAATAAAAAACGAAATTATCCAAAATAATAAAAATTACACCTAATCTTAAAGCCCTATGAAAAAAGCCCCCCCCAAAATACAAATACCCCCTAACCTAACAAACTACCAATAGCCCTTAAAGGGCCTTTTGTAGGGCATTGCCTTGAAGCAATCAGCTCTTTTACTTTACAAAATTACTAAGTCCCCCCTAAAAGTAAAACCCCCCACCCAACCAACCCCCCAAAATAAAAAACCTAAACCCAGAAAATTTACTCACGGTTCCTGATGTCCATACATGTAATCAGCCAATAGAATGAGAGCTACTGAAATCCTATTGGCTGTTCAAATCAGCCAATAGGATTTCAGTAGCTTTCATCCTATTGGCTGATTTGAAAATGTCAGCCAATAGGAATGCAAGGTACCCCATATTTAAACAGGTGCCTTGCATTCAAGCATCAGTGTACAGTGGTGACCGTATGAAGAGGCACCTCCACGCTGGATGTCTGCGCCACCGGCAAAGATGCTCCTCGCCTCCACAGCCCCTTGACACCGGGATGAAGAAAGAAGATGCCCCCGCGATGGATCAAGATGTTGCCACCTGGATGAAGACTTTTCGCCGCCTGGATGAAGATGGATGTCCGTACTTCAGGAATAGTGAGTAGATTTTCTGGGGATAGTGCTAGTTTTTTTTTTTAGTTTTTTTGGGGGTTTTCTTTTTTTTAGATTAGGGATTGGCAGTAAAAGAGCTGAATGCCCTTTTAAGGGCAATGCCCATACAAATGCCCCTTAAGGGGCAATGGATAGCTTAGGATTTCTTTCCTAAAATATGGTGAGTCCACAGCATTCTCAATTACTGTTGGGAATATCACTCCTGCCCAGCAGGAGGAGGCAAAAAGCACCACAGCAAAGCTGTTAAGTATCACTCCCCTTACCACAATCCCCAGTCATTCCACTGAATGAAAATGGAGAAAAGGAGTTACACAAGTTGTAGAGGTGCCTGACGTTTAGTAAAAAGAACAGTCTTTAACATACAGGGCAGGGCCGTGGACTCACCATATCTGGAAAGAAAGAAATGTATCATGTAAGCATGAATTTTGTTTTAAATGTTTGGTAGGGTTAGACTGTCTAGCTGGTGGGGAATCTAGCACACCTGAAGTAAACTTTATCCCAAAGTTTAAAGAGTTATAATTAGTTGTGGTAGGTGGCGCAAACCAAGTTGCTATTCCCAATGTGTCTTACTGTAAATATGTGTGATAATATGTGGGCTCAATATATGTTAATGTTTTGATAAGTACTATTTTATATTCTCTTATGGAAAAAATTGGATGTCGAAACTTATTTAAAAAAAAAATATATTATACTTTATTTGATTCCGGTAAACTTACCCAATAATAGTGATGCTAAAAGTACAATTAAACAAATATTATTACAAATTCCTTCAAAGTTTAAAAAATGACACCGGTGTCTCTATGTATCTATGTATAAAATGTACGTAATATATAAAAATATATGAATATATAAAAATTAAATTAAAATAATATCGTTGAAATCTTGCAATTTATACAGTTATAGGTTTATCACAAGTTGTAATTTCTAACAAAATGTTTGTAAATACAATTTAATAGTGGATAAGACAATAGTTGCTGTATAGTTCATATAGGATACTTTGTTTCAAGTTAAGCTGTGCAATTGAGATCTTATCTTAGGTAACTATATATCAAATGTAGAGGTATGTTGGTGCGATTTTTATCACACTGTGATACAAGTATACAAATTAGTACCTTAAAGTGTATCTGTTTGATATCACTTTTGTGAGATGATTGCGGTTAAATAAACGCCGCTATGCCAATAATTTGCTGATGGCAGTTCTATATGGACTGCTGGCTGTTAAATAAATGCCGCTTTGGTTTCCTCTTGTTAGGTGGGCTTATCTGTTTGCTGCGAGGAAATTCACTTTTATGTAAATGCTTGTGTAGTTGCCGTGGCCGCTTTGTTATCTTGTCCTTTGTCGGTCAGTGACCGATCGCGCTCTTAAGGATTTCTTGGTGGGATCTTCGTTGCGGTTAGGTGCTAACCATTTGCTGATGTTTTTTAAGTATCTCCGGTTTTTCTATTCTGTGGTTTGTCTGTCGGTCAGTGACCGATCACGATGGTATGGTTGTTGGATGACCTCCTGATGTGGAATATTTGCGTGCCTCTCCGGTCCGTTGTTCCCAGGTTTCTTTGATGTTGGTCAGTGACCGATCTGGGTACTGAAATGTGGTTGTGGGATAAGTAGAAAGTTTGTGGGATAAGTAGAAAGTTTGTAGGATAAGTAGAAAAAGGAATTCTAGTTATCAATGTGATCTTTGCGGTTAAATATATGCGGCTAAGTAGGAACTTGAATATTTCACCAGGGTGTAGCTGGTATTCTCTTTGTCTTCTCAAATCCTTTGCAGGTGTGCTCTGGTATCAACGCGTTTCGGCTGGACAGCCTTTTTCAAGACCCGAAACGCGTTGATACCAGAGCACACCTGCAAAGGATTTGAGAAGACAAAGAGAATACCAGCTACACCCTGGTGAAATATTCAAGTTCCTACTTAGCCGCATATATTTAACCGCAAAGATCACATTGATAACTAGAATTCCTTTTTCTACTTATCCTACAAACTTTCTACTTATCCCACAAACGTTCTACTTATCCCACAACCACATTTCAGTACCCAGATCGGTCACTGACCAACATCAAAGAAACCTGGGAACAATGGACCGGAGAGGCACGCAAATATTCCACATCAGGAGGTCATCCAACAACCATACCATCGTGATCGGTCACTGACCGACAGACAAACCACAGAATAGAAAAACCGGAGATACTTAAAAAACATCAGCAAATGGTTAGCACCTAACCGCAACGAAGATCCCACCAAGAAATCCTTAAGAGCGCGATCGGTCACTGACCGACAAAGGACAAGATAACAAAGCGGCCACGGCAACTACACAAGCATTTACATAAAAGTGAATTTCCTCGCAGCAAACAGATAAGCCCACCTAACAAGAGGAAACCAAAGCGGCATTTATTTAACCGCCAGCAGCCCATATAGAACTGCCATCAGCAAATTATTGGCATAGCGGCGTTTATTTAACCGCAATCATCTCACAAAAGTGATATCAAACAGATACACTTTAAGGTACTAATTTGAATACTTGTATCACAGTGTGATAAAAATCGCACCAACATACCTCTACATTTGATATATAGTTACCTAAGATAAGATCTCAATTGCACAGCTTAACTTGAAACAAAGTATCCTATATGAACTATACAGCAACTATTGTCTTATCCACTATTAAATTGTATTTACAAACATTTTGTTAGAAATTACAACTTGTGATAAACCTATAACTGTATAAATTGCAAGATTTCAACAACATTATTTTAATTTAATTTTTATATATTCATATATTTTTATATATTACGTACATTTTATACATAGATACATAGAGACACCGGTGTCATTTTTTAAACTTTGAAGGAATTTGTAATAATATTTGTTTAATTTTACTTTTAGCATCACTATTATTGGGTAAGTTTACCGGAATCAAATAAAGTATAATATATATTTTTTTTAAAAAAGTTTCGACATCCAATTTTTTCCATAAGAGAATATAAAATAGTACTTATCAAAACATTAACATGAATTTTGTATTCTTTCCTAAGATATGGTGAGTCCACGGCATCCTCAATTACTATTGGGAAGCAATCCCCAAGCTAAAGGACACGGAGGACTAGGGAGGGACAAAACAGGTATACCTAAACGGAAGGCACCACTGCTTGAAGAACCTTTCTCCCAAAAGAAGCCTCAGCCAAAGCAAAAGTATCAAATTTATAAAATTTGGAAAAGTATGCAGAGAGGACCAAGTTGCAGCCTTGTAAATCTGTTCCACAGAAGCTTCATTTTTGAAAGCCCAAGAAGAAGAGACAGCCCTAATGGAGTGAGCTGTGAATGGTTGAAATGCGTTGTTCACTTTAGTCTTGCAGCATCTGGTATGCAGACTTAGTGGAGATGTCGTCTCTTCCTCCTTGGAGATTTCCTCTAAGGAAGGACCTACTACTTCAGGGTCCTTTCCTTCACCAAAATCTCATTTCTCTGAAGCTGACTGCGTGGAGATTGAACGCTTAGTTCTGTCTAAGTGTGGATTTTCTGATTCGGTCATTGAGACCATGATTCAGGCTCATAAGCCTGTTACTAGAAAGATTTACCATAGGATATAGCGTAAAAATCTTTATTGGTGTGAATCCAAGGACTAAGTAGGGTCAGGATTCGAAGATTTTGTCCTTTCTCGAGGAAGGTCTGGAGAAGGGTTTTTCTGTCAGTACTCTGAAGGTTCAGATTTCTGCTTTATCTATTTTGCTGCACAAGCATCTGGTGGACGTGCCAGATGTGCAATCTTTTTGTCAGGCCTTGGTCATAATCAGGCCTGTGTTTAAGTCTGTTGCTCCACCTTGGAGCCTTAATCTTGTTCTTAAAGGAACAGTCAACACCAGAATTATTGTTGTTTAAAAAGAAAGATAATCCCTTTATTACCCATTCCCCAGTTTTACATAACCAACACAGTTATATTAATACATGTTTAAGCTCTGTAATTACCTTGTATCTAAGCTTCAACTGACTGCCCCCTTATTTCAGTTCTTTTGACAGACTTGCATTTTAGCCAATCAGAGCTCACTCCTAGGTCACTTCACGCGCATGAGCTCAATGTTATCTATATGAAACACATGAACTAATTCCCTCTAGTGGTCAAAATGCATTCAGATTAGAGGCAGTCTTCAAGGTCTAAGAAATTAGCATATGAACCTCCTAGGTTTAGCTTTTAACTAAGAATACCAAAAGAATAAAGCAAAATTGGTGATAAGAGTAAATTGGGAAGTTGTTTAAAATGACATGCCCTATTTAAACCATGAAAGTTTTTTTTGGACTTGACTGTCCCTATAATGTTTTGCAGCAGGCTCCGTTTGAGCCACTGCATTCCATAGATATTAAGTTGCTATCTTGGAAGGTTTTGTTTCTTACTGCTATCTCTTCTGCTTGGAGAGTCTCGGAACTCTCAGTTTTGCAGTGCGATTCCCCTTATCTCATTTTTCATGCAGATAAGGCAGTTCTTCGTACTAAGTTTGGTTTCCTTCCTAAGGTTGTTTCGGATATAAATATCAATCAGGAAATTGTTGTTCCTTCTCTCTGTCCTAACCCTTCTTCTCATAAGGAATGTTTGTTGCACGACCTGGATGTTGTGCGTGCTTTTAAATTCTATTTGCAGGCGACTAAGGATTTTCGCCAGTCTTCTTCATTGTTTGTTTGTTTTTCTGGGAAATGTAAAGGTCAGAAAGCTACTGCTACTTCTCTTTCTCTTTGGTTGAGAAGTATAATTTGTTTGGCGTATGACTCACTCCATTAGGGCTGTCTCTTCTTCTTGGGCTTTAAAAAATGAAGCTTCTGTGGAACATATTTGCAAAGCTGCAACTTGGTCGTCTCTGCATACTTTTTTCCAAATGTTATAAATTTGATACTTTTGCTTTGGCTGAGGCTTCTTTTGGGAGAAAGGTCCTTCAAGCAGTGGTGCCTTCTGTTTAGCTATACCTGTCTTGTCCCTCCCTAGTCCTCTGTGTGCTTTAGCTTGGGTATTGCTTCCTAACAGTAATTGAGGATGCCGTAGACTCAGAATCTAATGGACGCCATCTAGGATGATGTCACTTAAAGGTACCTTCATTCATCTTTAGTAGTCGGAAGAAGAGGATGCACAGCGTCGGCTGTATTGAAGATGGACCCTATCCTCGCCGGATGGATGAAGATAGAAGATGCCGTCTGGATGAAGACTTCTGCCTGTCTGGAGGACCACTTCACCCGGCTTGGATGAAGACTTCTCCCGGCTTCGTTGAGGACTTCGGCCCGGCTTGGATGAAGACTTCTCCCGTTAAGTCGATCTTCAGGGGGTTAGTGTTAGGTTTTTTTAAGGGTGTATTGGGTGAGTTTTATTTTTAGGTTAGGGACTTTGGGCCTGCAAAACAGCTAACTGCCCTTTTAAGGGCAATGACCATCCAAATGTCCTTTTCAGGGCAATGGGGAGCCTAGGTATTTTTTTATTTAGGTTTTTATTTGGGGAGGTTGGTTGTGTGGGTGGTGGGTTTTACTGTTGGGGGGGTTGTTTGTATTTTTTTTTCAGGTTAAAGGGCTGATTACTTTGGGGCAATGTCCCGCAAAAGGCTCTAAGGGCTATTGATAGTTTAGTTTAGGCTATGGTTTTTTTTTTATTTTGGGGGGGCATTTTTTTATTTTGATAGGGCTCTTAGATTAGGTGTAATTAGTTTAAATATATGTAATTTGTTTTTTATTTTCTGTAATATAGTGTTTGTTTTTTTTGTACTAATTTAATTTAATTGATTTTAATTGTATGTAATGTAGGGAATTGATTTAATTGTTGTTAATTTAGTTAATTTATTTAATTATAGTGTAGTGTCAGGTTTTATTATAACTTAGGTTAGGTTTTATTTTACAGGTACTTTTGTATTTATTTTAGCTAGGTAGTTATTAAATAGTTAACTATTCTACCTAGTTAAAATAAATACAAACTTGCCTGTAAAATAAAAATAAACCCTAAGCTAGCTACAATGTAACTATTAGTTATATTGTAGCTAGCTTAAGGTTTATTTTATAGGTAAGTATTTAGTTTTAAATAGGAATTATTTAGGTAATGATAGGAATTTTATTTAGATTTATTTAAATTACATTTGTTAAGGGGTGTTAGGGTTAAACTTAGGTTTAGGGGTTAATAACTTTAATATAGTGGCGGCGACGTTGGGGGTGGCAGATTAGGGGTTAATAAATGTAGGTAGGTGGCGGCGATGTTAGGGATGGCAGATTAGGGGTTAATAATATTTAACTAATGTTTGCGATGCGGGAGTGTGGCGGTTTAGGGGTTAATATGTTTATTATAGTGGTAGCGACATTGGGCAGCAGATTAGGGGTTAATAAGTGTAGGTAGGTTGCGGCGACATTGGGGGCGGCATATTAGGGGTTAATAAATATAATGTAGGTGTCGGCGATGTTGGGGACAGCAGATTAGGGGTTCATAAATATAATGTAGGTGGCGGCGATGTCCGGAGCGGCAGATTAGGGGTTAAAAAATTAATTATAGTGTTTGCAATGCGGGAGGGCCTCGGTTTAGGGGTTAATAGGTAGTTTATGGGTGTTAGTGTACTTTTTAGCATTTTAGTTATGAGTTTTATGATACGGCTTTGTACCATAAAACTCATAAGTACTGACTTTCAAATGCGGTAGGAATCTTGATAGGATATGGTGTACCACTCACTTTTTGGCCTCCCAGGACAGACTCGTAATACCAGCGCTATGAAAGTCCCATAGAAAAATACTTTATGAAGTTTACGTAAGTCGTTTTGCAGTAAGGCCAAAAAAGTGTGCGGTGCCCCTAAACCTGCAAGACTAATAATACCAGCGGTAGTGAAAAAGCAGTGTTAGCACCTGTTAATGCTGCTTTTTCAGCCTAATGCAAAACTCGTAACCTACCCGGATATTTGTATCGGGGAGCGGCGGTTTAGGGGTGTTTAGACTAGGGGTTTATGTTAGGGTGTTAGGTTTAAATGTAACTTTCTTTTCCCCATAGACATCAATGAGCATTGCGTTAGGGTGATTTGCCATTCCGTGATCGCAGATCTAACACTCGCTCTCCATTGATGTCTATGGGGAAAAGCGTGCACGAACACGTAAACTCAGCCCTTGGCTTTTGTGGGGTATGGAGCTTAACGCACCATAATGCACAGCACATGGAGTTTCTTTAGTAACTCGTAATGGCAGCACTATGGAAAGTGCAATACCACTCATTTTTTTGCATTCTTTACGCACCATGTATAGCGCAAAACTTGTAATCTAGGTGTACGTTTATACCAGAAGCTTGATATATCCTGGAGATTGCTACATTTATCTGCTCACAGTTTATGCCTGAAAACCTGTCAGATAATAATAATATGGTTTCTATGGCCTAGATTTGGAGTTCGGCGGTAGCCGTCAAAACCAGCGTTAGAGGCTCCTAACGCTGGTTTTGGCCGCCCGCTGGTATTTGGAGTCAGTGATTAAAGGGTCTAACGCTCACTTTTCAGCCGCGACTTTTCCATACCGCAGATCCCCCTACGCCATTTGCGTAGCCTATCTTTTCAATGGGATCTTTCTAACGCTGGTATTTAGAGTCGTGTCTGAAGTGAGCGTTAGAGCTCTAACGACAAAATTCCAGCCGCCTGAAAATAGCAGGAGTTAAGAGCTTTCTGGCTAACGCCGGTTCATAAAGCTCTTAACTACTGTACCCTAAAGTACACTAACACCCATAAACTACCTATGTACCCCTAAACCGAGCTCCCCCCACATCGCCGCCACTCGATTAAAATTTTTAACCCCTAATCTGCCGACCGCCACCTACGTTATACTTATGTACCCCTAATCTGCTGCCCCTAACCCCGCCGACCCCTGTATTACATTTATTAACCCCTAACCTGCCCCCCACAACGTCGCCGCCAGCTACTTAAAATAATTAACCCCTAATCTTCCGACCGCAAAGCGCCGCCACCTACGTTATCCCTATGTACCCCTAATCTGCTACCCCTAACACCGCCGACCCCTATATTATATTTATTAACCCCTAACCTGCCCCCCACAACGTCGCCGACACCTGCCTACACTTATTAACCCCTAATCTGCCGAGCGGACCTGAGCGCTACTATAATAAAGTTATTAACCCCTAATCCGCCTCACTAACCCTATCATAAATAGTATTAACCCCTAATCTGCCCTCCCTAACATCGCCGACACCTACCTTCAATTATTAACCCCTAATCTTCCGATCGGAGCTCACCGCTATTCTAATAAATGGATTAACCCCTAAAGCTAAGTCTAACCCTAACACCCCCCCTAAGTTAAATATAATATTTATCTAACGAAATAAATTAACTCTTATTAAATAACTTATTCCTATTTAAAGCTAAATACTTACCTGTAAAATAAATCCTAATATAGCTACAATATAAATTATAATTATATTATAGCTATTTTAGGATTAATATTTATTTTACAGGCAACTTTGTAATTATTTTAACCAGGTACAATAGCTATTAAATAGTTAAGAACTATTTAATAGTTACCTAGTTAAAATAATAACAAATTTACCTGTAAAATAAATCCTAACCTAAGATATAATTAAACCTAACTCTATCCTATCAATAAAATAATTAAATAAACTACCTACAATTACCTACAATTAACCTAACACTACACTATCAATAAATTAATTAAACACAATTCCTACAAATAAATACAATTAAATAAACTAGCTAAAGTACAAAAAATAAAAAAGAACTAAGTTACAGAAAATAAAAAAATATTTACAAACATAAGAAAAATATTACAACAATTTTAAACTAATTACACCTACTCTAAGCCCCCTAATAAAATAACAAAGCCCCCCAAAATAAAAAATTCCCTACCCTATTCTAAATTAAAAAAGTTACAAGCTCTTTTACCTTACCAGCCCTGAACAGGGCCCTTTGCGGGGCATGCCCCAAGAATTTCAGCTCTTTTGCCTGTAAAAAAAAACATACAATACCCCCCCCCCCAACATTACAACCCACCACCCACATACCCATAATCTAACCCAAACCCCCCTTAAATAAACCTAACACTAAGCCCCTGAAGATCTTCCTACCTTGTCTTCACCATCCAGGTATCACCGATCCGTCCTGGCTCCAAGATCTTCATCCAACCCAAGCGGGGGTTGGCGATCCATAATCCGGTCCAGAAGAGGCTCCAAAGTCTTCCTCCTATCCGGCAAGAAGAGGACATCCGGACCGGCAAACATCTTCTCCAAGCGGCATCTTCGATCTTCTTCCATCCGGAGCGAAGCGGCAGGATCCTGAAGACATCCAGCGCGGAACATCCATCCGGACCGACGACTGAACGACGAATGACTGTTCCTTTAAGGGACGTCATCCAAGATGGCGTCCCTCGAATTCCGATTGGCTGATAGGATTCTATCAGCCAATCGGAATTAAGGTAGGAATTTTCTGATTGGCTGATGGAATCAGCCAATCAGAATCTAGTTCAATCCGATTGGCCGATCCAATCAGCCAATCAGATTGAGCTCGCATTCTATTGGCTGATCGGAACAGCCAATAGAATGCGAGCTCAATCTGATTGGCTGATTGGATCAGCCAATCGGATTGAACTTGATTCTGATTGGCTGATTCCATCAGCCAATCAGAAAATTCCTACCTTAATTCCGATTGGCTGATAGAATCCTATCAGCCAATCGGAATTCGAGGGACGCCATCTTGGATGACGTCCCTTAAAGGAACAGTCATTCGTCGTTCAGTCGTCGGTCCGGATGGATGTTCCGCGCTGGATGTCTTCAGGATCCTGCCGCTTCGCTCCGGATGGAAGAAGATCGAAGATGCCGCTTGGAGAAGATGTTTGCCGGTCCGGATGTCCTCTTCTTGCCGGATAGGAGGAAGACTTTGGAGCCTCTTCTGGACCGGATTATGGATCGCCAACCCCCGCTTGGGTTGGATGAAGATCTTGGAGCCAGGACGGATCGGTGATACCTGGATGGTGAAGACAAGGTAGGAAGATCTTCAGGGGCTTAGTGTTAGGTTTATTTAAGGGGGTTTGGGTTAGATTAGGGGTATGTGGGTGGTGGGTTGTAATGTTGGGGGGGGGTATTGTATGTTTTTTTTTACAGGCAAAAGAGCTGAAATTCTTGGGGCATGCCCCGCAAAGGGCCCTGTTCAGGGCTGGTAAGGTAAAAGAGCTTGTAACTTTTTTAATTTAGAATAGGGTAGGGAATTTTTTATTTTGGGGGGCTTTGTTATTTTATTAGGGGGCTTAGAGTAGGTGTAATTAGTTTAAAATTGTTATAATATTTTTCTTATGTTTGTAAATATTTTTTTATTTTCTGTAACTTAGTTCTTTTTTATTTTTTGTACTTTAGCTAGTTTATTTAATTGTATTTATTTGTAGGAATTGTGTTTAATTAATTTATTGATAGTGTAGTGTTAGGTTAATTGTAGGTAATTGTAGGTAGTTTATTTAATTATTTTATTGATAGGATAGAGTTAGGTTTAATTATATCTTAGGTTAGGATTTATTTTACAGGTAAATTTGTTATTATTTTAACTAGGTAACTATTAAATAGTTCTTAACTATTTAATAGCTATTGTACCTGGTTAAAATAATTACAAAGTTGCCTGTAAAATAAATATTAATCCTAAAATAGCTATAATATAATTATAATTTATATTGTAGCTATATTAGGATTTATTTTACAGGTAAGTATTTAGCTTTAAATAGGAATAAGTTATTTAATAAGAGTTAATTTATTTCGTTAGATAAATATTATATTTAACTTAGGGGGGTGTTAGTGTTAGGGTTAGACTTAGCTTTAGGGGTTAATCCATTTATTAGAATAGCGGTGAGCTCCGATCGGAAGATTAGGGGTTAATAATTGAAGGTAGGTGTCGGCGATGTTAGGGAGGGCAGATTAGGGGTTAATATAATTTATTATAGGGTTAGTGAGGCGGATTAGGGGTTAATAACTTTATTATAGTAGCGCTCAGGTCCGCTCGGCAGATTAGGTGTTAATAAGTGTAGGCAGGTGTCGGCGACGTTGTGGGGGGCAGGTTAGGGGTTAATAAATATAATATAGGGGTCGGCGGTGTTAGGGGTAGCAGATTAGGGGTACATAGGGAGAACGTAGGTTGCGGCGGTTTACGGAGCGGCAGATTAGGGGTTAAAAAAAATATGCAGGGGTCAGCGATAGCGGGGGCGGCAGATTAGGGGTTAATAAGTGTAAGGGTAGGGGTGTTTAGACTCGGGGTACATGTTAGGGTGTTAGGTGCAGACGTAGGAAGTGTTTCCCCATAGGAAACAATGGGGCTGCGTTAGGAGCTGAACGCTGCTTTTTTGCAGGTGTTAGGTTTTTTTTCAGCTCAAACAGTCCCATTGTTTCCTATGGGAGAATCGTGCACGAGCACGTTTTTGAGGCCGGCCGCGTCCGTAAGCAACTCTGGTATCGAGAGTTGCATTTGCGGTAAAAATTCTCTACGCTCCTTTTTTGGAGCCTAACGCAGCATTTGTTTGAACTCTCGATACCAGAGTTAATTTTATGGTGTGGCCAGAAAAAAGCCCGCGGAGCGTTAACAGCCCTTTTACCGCCGAACTCCAAATCTAGGCCTATGTTTCTGCCTGCAACATTTTTCTAAGTATATTTCTTTTTCACCCTGGATTGCCTAGCCTCTGTGAATGTATGGAATATGCTCCATTTTTCATCATTACTGCTTTATCTTGGACACTACTTGTATTACCTAGTAAGCTGCAACAATGTTTCTCTGACTTCTGCATCTGTATTCAGAATATTATCATACTGCTATATCCTGGGATCTGCTCATATTCTGGCTTTGTCAAACATTGTTATTCTGAACACTGCTACTAATTATTTATTGCTGTGCTAATTCTTTCTTTCTTCAAAATCTGTTGTTTACTGTGTACTTGCTACATATTCAAACAGCATTTATGATTCCAGACTTTCTACAGTTATGAACCACAGTATTAGTATCACATCAATCCACATCCAGGATCCTGATTCCCTGGTCAAGTGTTGGTCTCTCTAACTCCCTACAACTGTTTCGAGGGTCCAGTTCCTGAACGGCTATACACCGGAACATGAAACAGATGGGCTAAGGGGCACTCCACAAGGGCTGTCTCTACTGCATAGGCTTCACAGATGGATGCTTAATTGTCAGAGACTCCACATGTGTGGCTCAGTAAAATTTCAATGAAAGGTGGTTTCCCCAGTTGTTTCCTAAAAACATTTCTTATTGAACAGTGACTTTACAAAATGAAAGTGGAGATGATTGGGATAGCGCTAAACAGCTAAGAGACTGGAAGGTAAATTATGAGAATGATTTTATACAAGATATTGTGCTTTTAACTTAGAATATTAAAATATTATAATATTATCTTGCAGTGGTTTTCAATTTTGCAAATGTTATAAGAAACAAGCGTTTGCTATTTTTGAATGTCAGTATTTTGTGCTTTTATATATTTTACGTGAATGCACCTTTGTCTCTGAGTGTATGTATAAACAGATGCAAAGTTAATAAAATTCACTGAGATGGTGTAAAATGTTTGTGAATTGTTCTAGAGAAGTGTGCATTTAGTTACCAATTCTAAATAAAAAAGTGGATTGTCCTGTGTTTTGTCTAAGGTATACTTTGATAGAGGATTAAATGCGTAATTAATCTAACAGATAACAGGATCTATTATTTTATATAACAAATATTTAATGTGACATATAGTAAAATTCCTAAAAATCATACATAAAAATACATATAAAATACAATCTGAAATATCTAAAAATAGTTAATTAATAAAATCTAATCTTAATAGATGCCGGCATCAAAGGAATGTGTACAGTTATAACTTGATACAATATATTAGCTAAATCCGCTATAATATGGTGATCAATAGCAAATATTCAGAATTCTCACAAACTTATCATGGTGCAACTGTATCTGTTTGAATGTTAGTGGTAATTACCAGTCCCAGATGTATCTTTTTAAGGTTTACACAATATATCTCATATATGTGTACTCAACTTGACGAGGGTCAGAGATTTTCTCTGTAATTGTATAACCTTTGTACTGTGTCCATTTGCAGAATCCTTTTACAAGCTATGAACAGTTCAGTCGGTGACTTGGAGAAACAAACTGTTTTAGTGTATCCGTCCTGACAGATTAGCGGTTCCGGTTTGCAGCGTCAGCAGGGATCCGTTTGCGTAGCAGATGCACTATGATTCCAAACAGCTTTTCAGCCTTAGCCGTGACTTTAACAGACTGGTAAAGATTGTTCTGTGTGAATGGGTCTAGTTGTAATAGCAGATCATGGGACAGGGATTATACATATGGAGTCTATTCCTGTGTTTGGATATAGCTCGATGTACCTGCCCTACCGCTATACGAACTAGATCTTACCAGCTGGAGGTGATTCAATTAATAGTGTCCAGAGCAAGCTAGTCTCTACGCGTTTCAGCCGCCAGGGGCCTTTATCAAGATGCTTGTTTCATTCATTATCCAATTTAAATACTCTGAACATTACTGTGATTGGGTGCGATGTCAGCCAGTAGAGTACCTCAAATTTCATCATGTGAGGGATGTTAGAAAGTGTTAACCCTTTGTTTTTACACATGATAAGATTACCGTTACAACATTAATACATATATTTCACATTTCTAACAAATATTTACCTAGAGTATTGATTTGCTTTTCTTTAGGCGTGTTAGATAGATGTTTTTACAGATACCAAAGCTTTATCTGCTTCTTCTATGAAACATAATTGTAGCTTTTAACAGTATATTACTATGTAAATTCTCTACATTGTTTGATATTCTAAATGTTTTACATATGTGTTTAAAATATACAATGAGATTTCAGTAGTATATTCGCTCGGTTTTCGTTATAATTTTCCTTCTGTGTTTAGCAATATTTAACAATGTGAATTCTACACATTGTGTGAGACGGTGGGTTAGTTATGTGTCTATGGGAATCTAAATATTTATATATGTATTTGTAATGTAGATTTCAACTCGAGTATCAATCTACACTTTGTTTGAGATAGTGGGTTAGTTATATTTTTATGAGAATCTAAATTTTTACATATGTATTTGTAATGCAGATTTAAACTCGACTATCATATTCACTCTGTGTTTAATTTTTTTCAGTTGTATTGAATATCCTGTGTATACAAATGAAACACCTTGGACATGTTTATTATTTAGATTCATTTGAGTAATATGTTTCTGTTTTATTACCATGGGATCAAGAGGTCTTGGACTCATGGAGATGTTTAACCTTCATTTCCTAGTTATTCGTTTTTTATATATGTTATGTTAATACCAGACTGTTATTGAAATATTGTAAATCTTTAATATTTTCCAATTGTTCAGAGAAATAATTTATACCTGGGACAATTTTAGTACAGATTATGGGTATACTTGAGAGGTACTTCAAATAATTTTAACCTTTTCCACAATTTATTCCATTTAGATGATTTTAAAAATTTCTATAGTGTTATATAATATGATGGGTGATATCAGTTATTTTAGGTAGTATTAGATTAGCAGTCAATGATATTTCTAAATTAACATGTTTAGGTCCAGTTCCGAATTTAAACCATATGGATGTAGGGTTTTAAAATTTAATATATATTCTGCTTCTTTTTTTAAAAGTAGTGAATTCATATTTCCTCCTCTAATTCCTAGATGTAGTTTTTTAATACCCCAGTATTTAAAGTCTTTCAGATTTCCTGAGTGTATCTCTTTCAAGTGAGAATATAGTTTGTTTCTGATGATTCATGTTCTATTTTGAGAATGTGCTCACGTATTCTATCCCTTAACATCCTACTTGTTTGTCCAAAGTAGAATAAATTATATGAGCATCTTATACAGTAAATTATATTTTTATCAGTACATCTTATCAATTGATTAATCTTGATGGACATTCCTGTATTTAATTTCTTTTGTTTTATCACTGAATTTACATGATTTACATGCAATGCAAGGGTAAAAACCTCTTAATTTATTTCCATTTATGTCTCCAACAGTTAGTACTTTTTTTTCTTTATATTCACTAGGTGATAATATCTTTTTGAGGTTTTTTGCCTTTTTAAAAATCATATCTGGTTGATTTCTTACTTTTTTTCCCCAGTATGTGATCCTGTTTTATTAATTGCCAGTGTCTTTTTAGTATTCTTTTCATTTCAAAATGTTATGAACTAAATTCAGTTATAAACGGTATAAAAGATTCATCTTGATTTATAGTTTTATTCTCTTTTTGTTTTTTCTTATTTATTAATAATGTATCTCTGTCTATTTGTGCTACTTCTTGTTGAATTTTCTCTATTGCACTATTATCATAGCCTTTTTCTATGAATCTTGCAGTTAGTATTTGTGATTGAGATTGGTAACTTTCATTTGAAGAGCAGTTCTTTTTTATTCTCATGTACTGCCCTTTTGGAATGTTTGATTTCCATTGCCTTAGATGGCAGCTTTCAAAGTGTATATAGTTATTAGCGTCAATTGTTTTGAAATAATTTTTGGTATGTAGCTGTTTTTTATTTGTTTCTATTTCTATATCTAGGAAATGGATTTTATGATAGCTATATTCATGAGTAAAGGATATCCCTAGCCCATTAGTGTTAATATTTACCATGAAAGCATCTAATAATTCTGTATCTCCCCGCCAGATGATAAAAATATCATCTTTGTATCTGTAAACCTATATTCTTAGATCCAATCACAATTTATGATTAAGTAATCTATTCACCGTTAGATTTATTCACGATATTGCATAATTCACTGGGAAAACTACCGTTTTTTCATATACACACATATATTTTTATAAATTTTCTTCAAATTCACCTTAATAGAATACTCACATTCACACATATATATATATATATATATATATATATATATATATATATATATATATATATATGTAAAAATTTACTTGGCTTATTTGGGCCAGATTCATATATATATGTGTATATATAATATATATATATTGTTTTTCTCAATTCTTCTCCTTTTATAAATTTGAATAGAACTTCTAAACTAAACACCTATAGTATTCAATTATCACACTAATATACAAACCATTTGTAAGTTTGGATAAACTTTTATACCAAACACTCACAGTACCCAACAATCACACAGTTTTATAGCAATGGATATATTCACTCATAGAGACCTAATTCTTAAAAATATTGCTATGAACACAAATTCTGAGATTGAAAACACCATAGGAATTAACAATATGGAAGATATGTATCTAGATCTGGAAAATATCCTTTCAAAAGAAATTAAACATGTTCTAGAAATTAAATATATACAGAATTATATTGATTTAAAATGGTGCCAATAGGCCTTAGACTTAAGAAAGATTGTACCTTTATGTTACCTGACTCATTATCAACAGAATGGTTTGAAGTATTGGAAACAGCTTCAATAAATCTTATGAATATTATAGTTAAAGCAAGAAATCTACAGTTAACGGAAACTAAAAAAGAGTTTGAAATAGTGCGAAATAAACTAAATAATACAGAGCTTAAAGAGGAATACAAAGACACACAAATATAAATTATTAAAAGAACCTCTGAGCTAAAAGAAAACATTATTGTACTGAAAAATTAAAAATTTAAGAGAGATATAGCAGATTATAAAAAGGAAGATGAGGACTCACCTAAAGTTGAAGATCCCATCTGGGTTGAGCAAGAAAATATAAGTGATGAAAACACTAATGATGACATTAATCTAGAGAATTGAAGAAAAGAGCTTGTACATATATACAGTAAAAAAAAAAATACCAATAAAATTAAGAAAAATCAACAAAACCACACACAACAAACATATAATGATACACTACAATATCATCATAACAATAATCATAATAGACAATACCGTACAGGAAGAGGTTATTATAATAGGAGCAATTGGTGAGAAGGAACCAATACATTTGAAAAATCATCTAGAAATAGGACTTGGCATACGCAACAACAAGACAAACAATAAACATCTCCATTTCAAGCACAAAATAGATACCAGAATAGAAATTCTGAAACACACATAGAAAGATATAACACTAAATCATATAACACAAGGCAACCTCAAAATTTTTAGGAAAATGGAGAGCAAAATTATAACCACTATAATAGAGAACAATATCATTATTACCAAGAACCTAAGTATGGAAACAGATATAATGATAGACAATATGATAGAATTTTTAATACTGATAGACAGCTTGAATACTCATATAGAGAAAATTCAGATAATTCATATAATCAAAATCATAACTGGAGAGTACCCATACAGAATAGATTCACATCACTACGACAAGCACAAAGCCCCAAGAGATTATATCCAAACAAAAAACAACCAAACTTTACAACATCAGAAACAATTACATCTAACCTACATTTTTTAGAGGAAACCCCCGCAAGAGCGGGGACCTCAAGAGATTTCCCAGATACAGCAAAACCTCAAAGAAACCAACAAGGGAAAAGAAGACTAGAGGTAGAAGAGGGAGAGGAACTCTAAACAAAACACTAAAAAGATAGGAATAGATGAAAAAAACGTTGGGAATATTCAATATAAGCAAAGTGACTTTAAGTAAAGATCAAGAAAAAGTGCTGAACAAGGGCTTAACCTTTGCTCCTTCATGTAAACTTAATAAGTTTGAAACCCTCATCAATATCAATCAATATATCCGTAAACTAACGCTGAAAAGATATTTCTTAAAATATCCTATACAAAATAAAATTATACATGATGACAAAAAATACATTCATAATCATCTCAAGGAAAAATCTACCTTTTACCCCACACAAGAAAAAAGTGAACATATTAAACTTTTTGAACAAAATATAAAAAAAGATCTGGAACTTCTCGACCAAGCAAAACCTATTAAAAATAATCTAAGTAGGAAAGAAACTCAAACATTAAAAGAACTACAAAATAACAAAGAAATAATAATAAAACCAGTGAATAAAGGTGGAGGGATAGTAATAATGGATAAAACATACTACATTGAGGAAGCAAATAGAATACTACAAGATAAGTCAACATATGTGAAACTCAAACAGAATCCTATAAAACAACAAGAAGATAAATTAGGAAACATACTTAAAAATGCAAAGGATATAGGGATCCTTAATGACTCAGAATTTGAATTTACATCTATACCATATCCAAAACCCCTACCTTTTACAGCTTACCAAAAGTCCATAAAAACTTACAAAAACCTCCAGGCCATCCCATAATCTCTGGGATAGAATCCCTAACATTGAATTTGTCTCAATACGTAGATTACTACCTGCAGAAGTATGTTACCACACTACCAGCTTATTTACAAGATTCCACACATTTCCTAAATAAAATTAAGGATATAGAATGGCTTGATAATTATGATTTAGTAACATGTGATGTTAATTCACTGTATACTAATATATGACATCAAATAGGACAAAAAACTGTAAAAACATTTCTAGACAGAGACAGAGATCTATCTACCAGTCAAAATAAATTCATTATGGAATGTATCAACTTTATTCTTCAGAATAATAGTTTCCTTTTCAATAACGAAGTATACCTACAAATTAAATGGACTGCAATGGGCACAAGGTTCGCCCCTAGTTATGCTAATTTATTCATGGGCCACTTTGAGGAAGAGAATATCTACAATGGCCCATGGGGGGCGAACCTTGTGCTCTTTTGCAGATACATAGATGATATTTTTATCATCTGGCGGGGAGATACAGAATTATTAGATGCTTTCATGGTAGATATTAACACTAATGGGCTAGGGATATCCTTTACTCATGAATATAGCTGTCATAAAATCCATTTCCTAGATATAGAAATAGAAACAAATAAAAAACAGCTACATACCAAAACTTATTTCAAAACAATTGACGCTAATAACTATATACACTTTGAAAGCTGCCATCTAAGGCAATGGAAATCAAACATTCCAAAAGGGCAGTACATGAGAATAAAAAAGAACTGCTCTTCAAATGAAAGTTACCAATCTCAATCACAAATACTAACTGCAAGATTCATAGAAAAAGGCTATGATAATAGTACAATAGAGAAAATTCAACAAGAAGTAGCACAAATAGACAGAGATACATTATTAATAAATAAGAAAAAACAAAAAGAGAATAAAACTATAAATCAAGATGAATTTTTTATACCGTTTATAACTGAATTTAGTTCACAACATTTTGAAATGAAAAGAATACTAAAAAAACACTGGCATTTAATAAAACCGGATCACATACTGGGGAAAAAAGTAAGAAATCAACCAGATATGATTTTTAAAAAGGCAAAAACCCTCAAAAAGATATTATCACCTAGTGAATATAAAGAAAAAAAGTACTATCTGTTGGAGACATAAATGGAAATAAATTAAGAGGTTTTTACCCTTGCATTGCATGTAAATCATGTAAATTCAGTGATAAAACAAAAGAAATTAAATCACCAAATACAGGTATGTCCATCAAGATTAATCAATTGATAAGATGTACTGATAAAAATATCATTTACTGTATAAGATGCTCATGTAATTTATTCTACTTTGAACAAACAAGTAGGATGTTAAGGAATAGAATACGTGAGCACATTCTCAAAATAGAACATGAATCATCAGAAACAAACTTATATTCTCACTTTAAAGAGATACACTCAGGAAATCTGAAATACTTTAAATACTGGGGTATTAAAAAACTACATCTAGGAATTAGAGGAGGAAATATGAATTCACTACTTTTAAAAAAAGAAGCAGAATATATATTCAATTTTAAAACCCTCCATCCATATGGTTTAAATTTGGAACTGGACCTAATCATGTTAATTTAGAAATATCATTGACTGCTAATCTAATACTACCTAAAATAACTGATATCACCCATCATATTATATAACACTATAGAAATTTTTAAAATAATCTAAATGGAATAAATTGTGGAAAAGGTTAAAATTATTTGAAGTTCCTCTCAAGTATACCCATAATCTTGACTAAAATTGTCCCAGGTATAAATTATTTCTCTGAACAATTGGAAAATATGAAAGATTTACAATATTTCAATAACAGTCTGGTATTAACATAACATATATAAAAAACTAATAACTAGGAAATGAAGGTTAAACATCTCCCTGAGTCCAAGACCTCTTGATCCCACGGGAATAAAACAGAAACATATTACTCAAATGAATCTAAATAATGAACATTTCCAAGGTGTATAATATATGTATACACAGGATATTCAATAAAATTGAAAACAATTAAACACAGAGTGAATATGATACTCGAGATTAAATCTGCATTACAAATACATATGTAAATATTTAGATTCCCATAGACACATAACTAACCCACTATCTCACACAATGTGTAGAATTCACATTGTTAAATATTGCTAAACACAGAAGGAAAATTATAACGAAAACCGAGCAAATATAGTACTGAAATCTCATTGTATATTTTAAACACATATGTAAAACATTTAGAATGTCTTAAACAATGTAGAGAATTTACATAGTAATATACTGTTAAAAGCTACAATGATGTTTCATAGAAGAAGCAGATAAAGCTTTGGTGTCTGTAAAAACATCTATCTAACACGCCTAAAGAAAAGCAAGTTAATAATCTAGGTAAATATTTCTTAGAAATGTGATATATATGTATTAATGTTGTAACTGTAATCTTATCATGTGTAAAAACAAAGGGTTAACACTTTCTAACATCCCTCAGATGAATAAATTTGAGGTACTCTACTGGCTGACATCGCACCCAATCACAGTAATGTTCATAGTATTTAAATTGGATAATGAATGAAACAAGCATCTTGATAAAGGCCCCTGGTGGCTGAAACGCATAGAGACTAGCTTGCTCTGGACACTATTAATTAAATCACCTCCAGCTGGAAAGATCTATTTCGTATAGCGGTAGGGCAGGTACATTGAGCTATATCCAAACACAGGAATAGACTCCATGGGCGCGATCCGATATAGATCGTAGTTTGCGGCGCAAGCGAGGGAACCCGCATCGCCCGCAGTTTCAGCTCGCAAACTCGAGCTATCCCATATACTGCGCCGTCAGATGCTAACGTGCCGTAAGTCTGATAAACCAGCGATGTCCAGAAATCTGCGCAAGTACAAATATCTGGCGTTGACAGTGACTTACGGCACGTTAGAAACTGCCGGCGCCTACAAAACCTCACTAAAGTCTAAATCACCCGCACTGTCTAACACGCCTCCCTAACATAGCCCGACAAGTCTAACACGCCTCCCTAACATAGCCCGACACGTCTAACCCTCTATCCGCTATCCCCCCTCACTATCCTAACACTAAAATATGTATTAACCCCTAAACCGCCACTCCCAATCCCCGCCGCAACCTAATAAAATTATTAACCCCTAAACCACCGCTCCCGGAGCCTGCCGCAACCTAATAAAATTATTAACCCCTAAACCGCCGCCAGCTATATTAAATCTATAACCCCCTAAAGTGAGCCCCTAACTACCGCCGCCATCTACCTTACCTACCCCCTAAAGTGAGCCCCTACCCCGCCGCTATCTATTGTAAAATTATTAACCCCTAATCTAATACCCTATACCGCCGCCAGCTATATTAAATTATTTAACCCCTGAAATACTAAACTATCCCTACCACTAAACCTAAGTCTAACCCTACAAATAGCCCTGAAAAGGGCTTTTTGCGTGGCATTGCCCCAAAGTAACAGCTCTTTTGCCAGCCCTTAAAAGGGCTTTTTGCGGGGCATGCCCCAAAGAATTCAGCTCTTTTGCCAGCCCTTAAAAGGGCTTTTGGCGGGGCTTTGTCACAAAGTAAACTGCTCTTTTGCCTACAATCTATATCCCCCTACACCGCGGCCACCTATAATAAATGTATTAACCCCTAATCTAATCCCCCTACACCGCCGCCAGCTATATTAACTATATTAACCCTAATTATATTAGGGTTAATATAGTTAATATAGTTATTATATTATATATATTAACTATATTAACCCTAATTATATTAGGGTTAATATAGTTAATATCGTTATTATATTATATATATATAAAGTATAATAACCCTATCTAACTCTAACATCCCTAACTAAACTCTTATTAAAATAAATCTAATATTAATATTATTAATTAAAATATTCCTATTTAAATCTAAATACTTACCTATAAAATAAACCCTAAGATAGCTACAATATAATTAATAATTACATTATAGCTATGTTAGGGTTTATATTTATTTTACAGGTAAATTGTTAATTATTTTAACTAGGTATAATAGCTATTAAATAGTTATGAACTATTTAATAGCTACCTAGTTAAAATAATTACCCAATTACCTGTAAAATAAATCCTAACCTAAGTTACAAATACACCTACACTATCAATAAATTAAATAAACTACAAATATCTATCTAAAAATACAGTTAAATAAACTAAACTAAATTACAAAAAATAAAAAAAAGATTACAAGATTTTTAAGCTAATTACACCTATTCTAAGCCCCCTAATAAAATAATAAAGCCCCCCAAAATAAAAAAATTCCCTACCCTATTCTAAATTAAAAAAAGTTCAAAGCTCTTTTACCTTACCAGCCCTTAAAAGGGCCTTTTGTGGGGGCATGTCCCAAAGAAAACTGCTCTTTTGCCTGCAAAAAAACCCACAATACCACCCCCCAACATTACAACCCACCACCCACATACCCCTAATCTAACCCAAACCCCCCTTAAATAAACCTAACACTACCCCCCTGAAGATCTCCCTACCTTGTATTCACCCAGCCGGGCCGAACTCCTCATCTGATCCAGGCGATGTGTTCCAGCAAGCGTCAGTGAAGTCTTCTTCCATCCGGGCGATGTCTTGAAGCAAGCGGCAGAGAGTCTTCTTCCATCGGCGATGTCTTCAAGCAAATCGGCATCTTCAATCTTCTTTCTTCGCTCCTCCGCCGCGGAGCATCCTTCCGGCACGACGACTTCCCGACGAATGAGGTTCCTTTAAATGACGTCATCCAAGATGGCATCCGCCGAATTCCGATTGGCTGATAGGATTCTATCAGCCAATCGGAATTAAGGTAGAAAAATCTGATTGGCTGATTGAATCAGCCAATCAGATTCAAGTTCAATCCGATTGGCTGATTGGTTCAGCCAATCGGATTGAACTTGAATCTGATTGGCTGATTCAATCAGCCAATCAGATTTTTCTACCTTAATTCCGATTGGCTGATAGAATCCTATCAGCCAATCGGAATTCGGCGGACGCCATCTTGAATGACGTCATTTAAAGGAACCTCATTCGTCGGGAAGTCGTCGTGCCGGAAGGATGCTCCGCGGCGGAGGAGCGAAGAAAGAAGATTGAAGATGCCGATTTGCTTGAAGACATCGCTGATGGAAGAAGACTCTCTGCCGCTTGCTTCAAGACATCGCCCGGATGGAAGAAGACTTCACTGACGCTTGCTGGAACACATCGCCTGGATCAGATGAGGAGTTCGGCCCGGCGTGGTGAAGATAAGGTAGGGAGATCTTCAGGGGGGTAGTGTTAGGTTTATTTAAGGGGGGTTTGGGTTAGATTAGGGCTATGTGGGTGGTGGGTTGTAATGTTGGGGGGTGGTATTGTGTTTTTTTTTGCAGGCAAAAGAGCAGTTTTCTTTGGGGCATGCCCCCACAAAAGGCCCTTTTAAGGGCTGGTAAGGTAAAAGAGCTTTGAACTTTTTTTAATTTAGAATAGGGTAGGGAATTTTTTTATTTTGGGGGGCTTTATTATTTTATTAGGGGGCTTAGAATAGGTGTAATTAGCTTAAAAATCTTGTAATCTTTTTTTTATTTTTTGTAATTTAGTGTTTGTTTATTTTTGTAATTTAGTTTAGTTTATTTAACTGTATTTTTAGATAGATATTTGTAGTTTATTTAATTTATTGATAGTGTAGGTGTATTTGTAACTTAGGTTAGGATTTATTTTACAGGTAATTGGGTAATTATTTTAACTAGGTAGCTATTAAATAGTTCATAACTATTTAATAGCTATTATACCTAGTTAAAATAATTAACAATTTACCTGTAAAATAAATATAAACCCTAACATAGCTATAATGTAATTATTAATTATATTGTAGCTATCTTAGGGTTAATTTTATAGGTAAGTATTTAGATTTAAATAGGAATATTTTAGTTTATAATATGAATTAGATTTATTTAATAAGAATTTAGTTAGGGGTGTTAGGGTTAGATAGAGTTAATATAGTTAATATAAATACTATAGTAACTATATTAACTATATTAACCCTAATATATTTAGGGTTAATATAGTTAATATATATAATGTAATAACTATATTAACTATAATATACTTAGGGTTAATATAGATAATATAGCTGGCGGCGGGGTAGGTAGATTAAATTAGGGGTTAATAATTTTAATAGAGATGGCGGCGGTGTAAGGGGCTTACATTAGGGGTTAATACTATTAATATAGCTGGCGGCGGTATAGGGGGATTAGATTAGGGGTTAATAATTTTTATATAGGTGGCGGCGGTGTAAGGGGTTAGATTAGGGGATAGAGAAGGTAGATGGCAGCGGTGTAAGGTGTTCACATTTGGGGATAGATACGGTAGATGGCAGCGGTTTTAGGGGTTCACATTAGGCGATAGATCAGGTAGGTGGCGGCGGTTTTAGGGGCTCACAGTAGGGGGTTAGTTTATGTAGATGGTGGCGGGGTCCGGGAGCGGCGGTTTAGGGGTTAAATACTTTATTAGGGATTGCGGCGGGGGATCGCGGTTGACAGGTAGATAGACATTGCGCATGCGTTAGGTGTTAGGTTTTATTTAGCAGATCGCGGGTGACAGATAGATAGACATTGCGCATGCGTTAGGTGTTAGGTTTATTTTCTAGCTAGTTTAGGGAGTTACGGAGCTCCAATAGTCAGCGTAAGGCTTCTTATGGCTGCTTTTTGTGGCGAGGTGAAAATAGAGTAAGATTTCTCCATTTTCGCCACGTAAGTCCTTACGCTGCATATTGGATACCAAACTGCGCTGGTTTGGTATACCTGCCTATGGCCCAAAAAACTACGGGTGACGGCAGAAATATACGGGCGTAACTTCTAAGTTACGCCGTATATAGGATACCAAACCAGCGCAAATATTGGCGTTGCCGGCTTTTGCGGGCGACGATTTTTATCGGATTGACCCCCATATGTATAATCCCTGTCCCATGATCTGCTATTACAACTAGACCCATTCACACAGAACAATCTTTACCAGTCTGTTAAAGTCACGGCTAAGGCTGAAAAGCTTCTGATACGCAAACGGATCCCTGTTGACGCTGCAAACCGGAACCGCTAATCTGTCAGGACGGATACACTGAAACAGCTTTTTTCTCCAAGTCACCGACTGAACTGTTCATAGCTTGTAAAAGGATTCTGCAAATGGACACAGTACAAAGGTTATACAATTACGGAGAAAATCTCTGACCCTCGTCAAGTTGAGTACACATATATGAGATATATTGTGTATACCTTAGAAAGATACATCTGGGACTGGTAATTACCACTAACATTCAAACAGATACAGTTGCACCATGATAAGTTTGTTAGAATTCTGAATATTTGCTATCGATCACCATATTATTGCGGATTTAGCTGATATTTTGTATCAAGTTATAACTGTACACATTCCTTTGATGCCGGCATCTATTAAGATTAGATTTTATTAATTAACTATTTTTAGATATTTCGGATTGTATTTTATATGTATTATTTGTATGTATGATTTTTAGGAATTTTACTATATTTTACATTAAATATTTGTTATATGAAATAATAGATCCTGTTATCTGTTAGATTAATTACGCATTTAATCCTCTATCTAAGTATACCTTAGACAAAACACAGGTCAATCCACTTTTTTATTTAGAATTGGTAACTAAACGCACACTTCTCTAGAACAATTTACGAACATTTTACACCATCTCAGTGAATTTTATTAACTTTGCATCTGTTTATACATACACTCAGAGACAAAGGTGCATTCACGTAAAATATATAAAAGCGCAAAATACTGACATTCAAAAATAGCAAACACTTGTTTCTTATAACATTTGCAAAATTGAAAACCACTGCAAGATAATATTATAATATTTTAATATTCTAAGTTTAAAGCACAATATCTTGTATACAATCATTCTTATAATTCCCCCTCCAGTGTGATTTTTTGAGGTTATATCACCTACACCGGGATTAGCGGAAAAGAGATCGAGTGTAGCATCTTTGAATTAACTCTAGATATTCCTTTGAAAAGTGACTTTAACTTTGCTGGTCTTATTTATTTCACATATTATACACATTTTTGCCAAAAAAAAGCTTCCATCCTATTGGCTGATTTGAATTTGAAATTGAAAATCAACCAATAGGAATTCAAGGATACCCTTATATAAAGAGGGTACCTTGCATTTAAAATTAGTTGTGCGGCTGGAGACTGTATGAAAAGGACATCAAGGATGAAAGCCAGGAAGATGGATGAATGGCGTCACTGGGATAAAGATGGACCACTGCCGGGATAAAGAGGGAGGTCCGTCGGGGTGAAGATGGAGCGCCGCTGCCTGAATTAATCTTTAGTATTTAATCTTTAGTATTTATTTTTTATTTTTAGATAGCCTTTCTTGGGTGTGGGTGTGGGGTTAATTGTAGAGTCCTGTAGACTTATTTTTTAAGAAAAATAGCTGACACTTTAGGGCAAAAAAACTTTTTTTTATTTTTTGTAATGGTAGTTTTTTCCAGTAATGTTAGGTTTGTTAGTTTTAAGGTAAGGTTAGTTGTTTTTTTAAAGGTAATTTTTTAGTCTGTTTTATAGTAACTTAGGGGGTGTTAGGTTAGGGGTTTAGATGTTAGTGGGTTACTTTGCGATAGGTGTGTGATAGTTTAGAGGTTAATAGTCTAGTGAGTTACTTTGCGATGATGGTTGTGACAGTTTAGGGCTTAATAGTGTAGTGGGTTACTTTGTGATGGGGGTTGTGGTGGTTAAGGGGTTAATAGTTTAGTGGGTTACTTTGCGATGATGGGGTGTGGTGGTTTAGGGGTTAATAGTGTAGTGGGGACTTTGCAGTGGATTAGGGGTTAATACTGTTAAGCAGACTTTGCATTGGGCTATGTGGTGGGTTAGGGGGTTAAGAGTAATGGGGACTTTGCGGTGGGCTATGTGGTGGATTAGGGGTTATTAGAGTAGGGTCTTATGGTGATTCAGGTTAGCACGTGATTATGGATGTTAGTTTTTTTTTCCACATTTCTCTCTCCATTGAAGTCTATGGGAGAGTATGGTAACACATCTGCAGTACATGTACTTTGCATTTTATCTGGTGGATTTTTCTCATATTATGGAATTTTTAAATCACAGGAAAGGTGTTTAAAGTGATGTTAAATCCTAGCGTTTGTGAAACGATAGGAATCACCAGGGCTACAAATAAAGGGGACTTTCAGTCATGAAATATAAATAATCTTTATCTTGAAAGTCCCTTTATTTGTAGCAAGTTTATGCATAGCTGAGCGCCTCTGGCCCCTTATGGCCAAACACTATTTTTTCAATGAGGTGACGTTCCCACCTTTTAGCCAATAGCCATGCAGGCCAATCAGCATTGTACTTCAACGTATAAGATTTTATATTTGTTTATTATTTCATAAGGATATCACATATGGTAGTAAAATATTAGACTATCTTGTACACAAGTTTAATTGAAAACTTTGTAAAAGTAAAAAGAAATTGAGATGTTTGATCATCGGATTTGTGAATATTAAGGTCACCTGTAAATAATAAACATTTTATTACTGTTATGCATACTGATGGCAGAGATAAATTTATTTGTATCAGTTTACCCATGGGTATGACTTAAGTTATTGTTTACATAAATTATATTCACTCTTCCAAGGAAAAAAATCTGATCAATTACAATCTTTCATTTTTTTTCTCTGATATTGGAAAAATAGGAACAGGCTTTTTTGTTTTGGTTAATAAAGTGATCACAATCCAAGTCAAATACAGCCAAGACTGTTAACTCACCTGAGATTTTATCTCCATTCTTCCATAACAGCATACTCAACTGTTAATAATGGGCTAGATAACGAGTGGTGCGCTAACTGTAGCGTGCAAGCGATATCAGGTTTGTCGTGGGTGTTTGCGCGTGTTGGAAGTAGCACACATATTACAAGTTGAAAGTAAATGCTTTTGCTTTAGCGCAATTGAATTTAACATGCATCAGGTTAGTGCAATCTCAGAGCTCTAGTTATCTGTTACGCTCGAATAAAAAGTGTCACAAAATACATCAAAAATAAATTTAAAAGTACAGTTACACTCATAATAACACTGTATTATAAAAAACTATTGAAAAGTTTTAAGGGCTCAAACATATGAGGTCTCATGTGTTAGAAAAAAAAAGGCAGGCAAGTGGCTTTAACATAGAGATACATACATAAACATGTCTAAATGTGTGTGTACATATGTATTTGCGTGTTTTACTGTATATATACTGTACATATTTAATAATGCTCTTTACTTATAGGATAATGTCCCTTTTTTTCCTAAATACATATTTCTATATAAATGAGTATATACTTAAACCTGCATATCTATTCCTTTAGATATTTAGGTATAGATATATATTTTACATGAACACTATCAGAAATATATATATATATATATATATATATATGTATATATATACATATATATATATATATATATATATATATATATATATATGTATATACAGTATAAATATATATTTAATAATAAAAAGTACATTATTTTTATGTATATATATATATATATATATATATATATATATTCTATGGATTAATGAGTAACGCAATACGCAAAACGCATATTTTACATTCCTATGTTCTCCACATAAAATAATGTACTTTTTCCTATTAAATATATATTTCTATATATCTGATACTGGTCATGTAAAATACACATCTACACCTATATATCTATAGGAATAGCTATGCAGGTATATATATAGACATATATGGAAGTGCATTGGATCCCTTTGTAGTCAAGTAGATGATAACATGTAAAAATATATTGATGCCATTTTCATATTTAATAAAGAGCTAGATTACGAGTTTTGCGTTATGAGAGAAAAAGCATCGTTATGCTTCATAACGATGCTTTTTCCCTCACGCCGCTATTAAAAGTCTTGCAGGTATAGGTGTACCGCACACCTTTTTGGCCGTCACACAACGTCAGTACCGCACTTTTAAAAAAGTCCTTTTTGAATGGGACATTTTTATAGCGCCGGTATTACAAGTTTGCCTGGGAGGCCAAAAAGTGAGCGGTACACTCTATAACCACAAGATCCGTACCGCCATCTAATGTCAGTAGTTATGAGTTTTACGTTACAAAGCTGTACCATAAAACTCATAACTAAAGTGTTACAAAGTACACTAACACCCATAAACTACCTATTAACCCCTAAACCAAGGCCCTCCCGCATCGCAAACACTAAAATAAAATGATTAACCCCTAATCTTCAGCTCCGGACATTGCCGCCACTTAAAAAATGTATTAACCCCTATTCCGCCGCTCCCTGACATCGTTGCCACTATAATAAACATAATAACCCCTAAACCCCCGCCCTCCCGCATCGCAAACACTATTTAAATATTATTAACCCTTAATCTGCTGTCCGCCCACAACGCTGCTATAATAAACCTATTAACCCCTAAACCGCCATCCCTCCCGCATCACTAAATAAATATATTATCCCCTAAAACTAACCTTAACATAACCCTAACCATAACCCTAACCCTAACGTAACCCTAAGCCTAAATCTAACCCTAACCCCCCCAACTTAAATATAATTAAAATAAATCTAAATTAAACTTACAATTATTACCTAAATAACCTATTTAAAACTAAATACAAACTTACCTGTCCTCTCTGGTCTACCTAGCTGCCGCATAGCTTCTTTACAATCCATTATGAATGCCTCTGCCAGGCTCATCTTCCTTACTCGTTGATCTTCATCTGCTGCACCTCTCTGCCAATCCCTTCACTGGCTTCCTCTTGCCTCTAGGATTAAACACAAAATCCTCACTCTGACATACAAAGCTCTCAACTGCACTGCTCCCCCCTACATTTCAGAACTTGTCTCCAGATACTCTCCCTCCCATCCCCTTCGATCAGCTCAGGATCTCCTCCTCTCCTCCTCTTTTGTTACTTCCTCACATTCCCATTTACAGGACTTCTCCAGACTGGCCCCCATCTTGTGGAACTCCCTGCCTCGCTCCACAAGACTCTCCCCTAGTTTTAACAGCTTCAAGCACTCCCTAAAGACTCTACAATTCAGGGTTGCTTACAACCAACAATAACCTTTCCTTACTCCATTGCTTTCCCCTTGAACCCCTTAGAATGTAAGCCTATGAGCCCAGCTGTTTGCAGATCGCCTTCATAAGAGCCGACTACAACAGTGAAACTCACTGCAGGGCCCTCTACCCACTTGATCCCTGCAAAAGCTATCCTGTACACCGACTATGTTTACATCTCTGCGGAATCTGTTGCCGCTCTACAAATACCTGATAATAATAATGATAATAATAATAACCTGTAAAAAAAAACTAATCTAGCTAAAATATAACTAATAGTTATATTGTAGCTATCTTAGGTTTTATTTTTATTTCACAGGTAAGTTTGTATTTATTTTAACTATGTAGACTAGTTAGTAAATAGTTATTAACTATTTACTAGCTACCTAACTTAAATAAATACAAATTTACCTGTACACTAAAACCTAACCTGCCTTACAATAAAACCTAACATTACAATAAAATACATTAAATTAAGAAAATACAATTATCTAAATTACAAAAAAATATATACAATAAATTACACCAAAAAAAGAAATGAACCAAAATAAAAACAAATTATTCCTATTCTAATAGCCCTATCAAAATAAAAAAGCCCCCCCCCCCCCCCAAAATACTAGCCTACACTAAACTGCCAATAGCCCTTAAAAGGGCTTTTGCTGGGCATTGCCCCAAAGAAATCAGCTCTTTTACCTGTAAAGGGGCATTTGGATGGGCATTGCCCTTAAAAGGGCATTTAGCTCTTTTACATTACCCAAAACCCTACTCTAAAAATAAACCCACCCAATAAACCCTTAAAAAAACCTAACACTAACCCCCGACGATCCACTTTTTCGAAGACCGGACATCCATCCTCATCCAGGTGGCAGAAGTCTTCATCCAAGCCAGCAGAAGTCCTCATCGAAGCCAGCAGAAGTCTTCATCCAAGCGGGCAGAAGTCTTCATCCAAGCGGGTAAAAGTCTTCCTCCAGACGGCATCTTCTATCTTCATCCATCCGGCGCGGAGCTGGTTCATGTTCAAGACATCCGGTGCGGAGCATCCTCTTCTTCCAATGGACGCTGAAGAATGAAGTTTCCCTTTAAGTGATGTCATCCAAGATGCGTCCCTTACATTCTGATTGGCTGATAGAATTCTATCAGCCAATTGGAATTAAAGGTGAAAAATCAGCCAATAGGATTGAGCTTTCATCCTATTGGCTGATCCAATCAGCCAATAAAATTGAGCTCACATTCTATTGGCTATTAGTTATGTTGTAGCTAGCCTAGGTTTTTTTTACAGGTAAGTATTTAGTTTTAAATAGGAATTATTTAGGTAATAATTTTAAGTTTAATTTAGATTTATTTTAATTATATTTAAGTTAGGGGGGTTAGGGTTAAATTTAGGCTTAGGGTTACGTTAGGGTTATGCTTACTTTAGGGTTAGAGCTTAATATATTTATTTAGTGTTAGTGATGTTGGAGGCCAGAGGTTTAGGGGTTAATAACTTTAGTATAGTGGCAGCGACATTGGGCGTGGCAGATTAGGGGTTAATAACTGTAATGTAGGTGGCGGCGATGTTAAGGGCGGCAGATTAGGGGTTAATAAGTGTATTTATGTGGCGGCAATGTTAGGGGCAGCAGATTAGGGGTTAATAAGTGTATATTAGGTGGCAGCGATATAGGGAGCGGCAGATTAGGGGTTAATAGTTTTATAGGTGGCGGCGATGTTAGAGGCAGCAGATTAGGGGTTAATAACATTATGTAGGTTGCGGCGATGTGGGGGCGGCAGATTAGGGGTGTTTAGACGTGGTTTTTATGTTAGGGTGTTAGGTTTAAATGTAACTTTTTCTTTCCCCATAGACATCAATGGGGCCGTGTTATGGAGCTTTTTTTTCCTCGATCTCAGGTGTTAAGCTTTTTTTGCCGGCTCTCCCCATTGATGTCTATGGGGAAATCGTGCATGAGCACGTCAAAACACCGCTTGTATTTGGGTGAGGTATGGAGCTCAACGCAACCATATCGCCCAAGCAAGCCGGGTTTTACAAAACCTGTAATAGCAGCGCTATAGGGAGGTGAAATACCGCTGCTTTTGTGGCGGTCGTTAATTTCCCTATAGCTCTCAAAACTCGTAATCTATCTGAAAGTGTTTATAAGGGATTAAATGCTTACCGGATCCTTCTTCACAGAGGAGAGGATTTAACATAACTTAATTAAATAACTATGTACATGAGAATGTAGTGCGAAATAACGACAGACAAACTTTTTATGGGAAAATTTTGTGACCGTCACAGGCCATAAAATTTTATTAACCTAACAAACTAGATAGAACTGATAGAACTGAAAATATATGGCGGCATAGAGATCAGCTAACCCAGAACAGCAAGGAGATCATCGGCCCAACGGGAACAGCAGCAGAGGGGTCTCTGCCCTAAGGAGATGACGCTGAGGGGTTGCAGAGATCACGTGACCATCCCTCAAAAGGGAGGAAGGAGGGTTACCGTCACGTGCACGTGAGGGCCTACCCTCCTCCCGGAAGTCTGGTCATCACTCACCCCTAGCCACCTTCTCCTGCGCAACCGGACCGAGGATCTCCCGCCGCCAGGGTGAAAGAAGATCTTCCACCTAGATAAGGATTCCCTGTTACCAAGCCGTGTAAACCGCATAACAGGGAGAGGAGATCCATATCCTACAGTAATGGCTTATTGGGCCTAGGGTGAGTAGCCATAGCCCTGCCATTAAGGTGCCGTCGAAATACAACATCATTAACTCATTACAAAAATGGGAAGGGAGGGAGGGGAAAAACTGCTTCAGCCAGGATCCGGAGAAGAAGAGGAAGTTGCAAGGGGGGAACTCGGCTTATCTACTGGTAAGGAGGGGCCTACCCTAAATTGCAACAATGTTGCACCCAGCACCTTCCCTCTCTCTTCTAACCCACTCTCCTACAGCCTTAACCCTTAGACTGCTCCAGGCTTATACTAAGCCCTACACTGCATTAAGGGATTAAATGCTTACCGGATCCTTCTTCACAGAGGAGAGGATTTAACATAACTTAATTAAATAACTATGTACATGAGAATGTAGTGCGAAATAACGACAGACAAACTTTTTATGGGAAAATTTTGTGACCGTCACAGGCCATAAAATTTTATTAACCTAACAAACTAGATAGAACTGATAGAACTGAAAATATATGGCGGCATAGAGATCAGCTAACCCAGAACAGCAAGGAGATCATCGGCCCAACGGGAACAGCAGCAGAGGGGTCTCTGCCCTAAGGAGATGACGCTGAGGGGTTGCAGAGATCACGTGACCATCCCTCAAAAGGGAGGAAGGAGGGTTACCGTCACGTGCACGTGAGGGCCTACCCTCCTCCCCGGAAGTCTGGTCATCACTCACCCCTAGCGACCTTCTCCTGCGCAACCGGACCGAGGATCTCCCGCCACAAGGAAGCATTTTAATGGTACCCTTGCCGCCAACCCACAACCCGATTTACAGGAGGGGTAACAGAGCTCTCTGAATGTCCCCTATGAATAAATCCAGCCCCACATCTGAAAGGTGAACTTTATCCCTTCTATATAGCTCGGTTCTATCAGCCGAAATGGCTTCGTGCCGTACCACGAAGCCACCTGACCCAGTGACGGTTTTCGCTAAAGACGCATTGATCTTCTTCCTAACCCGGTATGCCGCCGTATGGGCCAACATATGCCTCCAGTGGAGACGGGGTATTATATGGGACCACCCTATCATGACCCCCGGGATGCGTACTCTTAGCCACCCAATGTCTGCCTGCATAACCTTGATCAACTGTAAAACTGGTATGGCCCCCACATCGTTACCCCCTAGGTGAAGAATAAGAATGTGAGGCTTCCCCCAGCGTACGAGGGCCTCAGATATGGTTCCTGCTAATTGGGGCCAGCACATCCCCCTATCACCCAACCACCTAACGGATGCCTTGTTGGGAGGGAGACCTAGGGATTGGCCAATTGGGAGGGACGCACAGCGTAGGGAGGCCCAGTGGACAAAGGAGTGGCCCACAATCCAGATTCGCTTCACTCCGGGGGTAGTGCCTGTGGAGACAAACATTTTAGTATCCTGAATTAACATCTAAACATTAAACAATTGGACGGACATAGGTTCTGAAACAATTGGACCGCCAACGCCCAATACGTTTTATGTCCTCGCTCGAGGAGCCCGCTTGCGCTGCGTTAGTCGCGGCCCCTATGCGAAAAGAGTGCGGGGCCAGTCTGCTAGCGTCCAGCCCCGCCTGGACTGCCGCCAATTTTAGGACCCTACCGAACTGAAATTTGGAAAGGGATCTGCCGTCCGCGTGGACCAGAAATTGTCCCGGGCCAGGCGGCCTTTGAGCCAGGTAAAGGTTAACGCAGTTAACCGGGCAGCATGCGCTGTTCACCTGAGGGTGAACGGGGATCCAGGTTCCCTTTCCCTCCTGATCTGTCTTTGATCGCGGCAGGAAAAGAAGTAAGGAATCAGGGGCAGCTCTAATATGCTGCAGTTGTATACCTGCCCCTGACGCCTGCTTGGAGGGTGCTACTACCTCACTAACTCTAAGAGCGGCGGCAAAGGCCAGATTAAACGCAGTTTTGAAGAGTAGAGCTTCAAAATCTGATCTACAGACCACGTCGAGCGCCAAGAGCAATCGCTCCAGGCGGTCGCGGGTGATGGGTTCGCGCGTGTCTATTTTTCGCTGCTGCGATCTGCCCCAACCCTTGATCACCTGTCTAATAAAAAAGGAATTGGTTGGGTCAGGAATGGCTAATGCCCTATAGAAAAATGAGAGGGCGGCCAATTTGGATTGTATTGCCCCCTGACGGACCCCAGAGGCATGCAAACTCACCAGCCAATCATGTAAGGTGTCCCTAGACCCCTGAGCAGCATCGGCTCCCCTGGACGCACAGAAATTGTCCCATTCAGACCACATGCGGGCATAGGCGTGCCAAGTGGATGGTGCTAAGGAGGAGCGGACCAACGGCAGCAAGGCTATCCAGGAAGGACGAGCTGCCAAAGGAAATCAGGACAGCGTAAACCCACGGCTGCAGCTTTGGGGGCTAACTGGCGAAATGTCACCCATTCGAATCGTGACAGGGCGTCAGCTACAACATTGTTAACGCCCGGGACATGACGGGCCTGGAACTGGATGTTAAGGTCCAGACAGCGCAACACCAGGTGGCGCAGCAAGGTAATGACCTTTGCTGAGGTGGCTGACAAGTTATTGATCGCAAAAACCACACTGATGTTGTCTGTCCAGAACACAACAGTCCCGTTCGCCAACTTCTCACCCCACAGCTCGACCGCCAAGACCACGGGGAATAGCTCCAGGAGAGTTAGGTTGCGAGTAAGGCCCGCTGGGGCCCAGGACTCCGGCCAGGGCTCCGCGCTCCACTCTCCCTGGAAATAGGCCCCGTAACCATGCGATCCAGATGCGTCAGTGAAAAGGTGCAGTAACTGGCTAGACATGGGAGGGGTACGCCAGACCCGAATCCCGTTAAATCGCATGAGAAATTGTTCCCAGACTACTAGGTCAGCTAGCAATTCACTCCCTAGGGTTATCTTTGACTTCGGGTTTGACCTACCACTAAGCTGTCTTTCCAGTCTACGGTTAAAAACCCGACCCATGGGGAAAACTCTGCATGCGAAATTAAGCAAACCTAACAGAGATTGTAACTGTTTCAGGGAAATAACTGCATTAGAGACTGCCGCTCTGACCGCCTCAAGCATGCCCTGAACTTTATCAGGTGGCAACCTACAGAGCCTAGCCTGGGTATCGATTTCGATTCCCAGGAAAACTAAACAGGACGCGGGGCCTTGCGTTTTGTCCTCTGCCAGGGGCACCCCAAAATGCCTCATGACGCTGCGCATGATGTTCATTGTGGATAAACAATCATCGGAGCCTGCTCTCCCCACAATGAGAAAATCGTCCAGGTAGTGTGCTACGGGATCGCTGCCCACTTCTGAAGCTACGACCCAATGAAGGAAACTGCTGAACGCTTCAAACAAAGCGCATGACAAAGAGCAGCCCATGGGCAGGCAGCGATCCACGTAGTACACACCTGCAAACTTACAACCCATTAGATGGAAAACTGAAGGGTGGAGTGGAAGAAGCCTAAATGCCGACTCAATGTCTAGTTTCGCCAATAGAGCACCATGACCCGCCCTCCTGACCAGGTCTAGTGCGCTATCAAAGGATTGATAGCGCACTGAGCTGAGTTGGGGGTCAATGGCATCATTGACTGAGCTACCTTTTGGGTACGACAGGTGCTGAATGAGGCGAAACTTCCCCGGCTCTTTCTTGGGAACCACCCCCAACGGGGAAATGACCAAATCAGGTAAAGGTGGGGCAGCAAAGGGGCCAGCCATTCGCCCTAAAGCCACTTCTTTATTAATTTTATCCCTCACTACTTCGGGGTGTTGGTATGCTGAAATAAGGTTCCTATTAAATTTCTTACCCTTGATTTGCCTAACTGTGGGTATATGAAAACCAAATGAAAAACCCTCCCATAACATACGTGCCGCCGCCTGGTCTGGGTAAGCCCACAACCAGGGTGCCATCGCATGTACCTTAACTGGCGTTTCCGCCTTTCTGGCCCAAGCTTGCTGAAGGGGGCTTATTGGTATGGTCCCTACGTTTGATGCAGTCACTGCCAGGGTGTGGACCGGAGCAGTACCTGCAGACGTGTCTGAAGGTGCAGGCGCTACCCTTGTCACATTTCTTATCCTGGAAGGGCCAGCAAGTTCCCCCCCGTTTCCTGCTTCTAGTGTTGCGAAAGGACTGCTGCGCTGATTGCTGAGTTGAAGTTACAGCAGCGGGTGCACCCCCTTTTGGGTCCATTCGCTGCCACAACTGGTTGTCAGTAGAGTCAAAAGTCAGGGAAGGATTTCCTGCCATTTTCCTCCTGAACTCAGCATCATATTCCCTCCACACACCTTCACTGTGATTACGCTGAATCCAGTGAATAGTGTCCGTGTATTTTAGGATAGGCAAACTCTGGGAGGGGTACTTTTCGATATAACAGGAGGAAAAAACTCTGAAGCACTGGAGCCACTCATCAAAAGTGTCTGGGCGTTTAAATTTTTTAGGCCCTGTTCCCTCAGCGCTCCTCTCTCTCTGCCTATACGCCTCCACCGAAAGGTCAAATATATTAACATATTTTCCACGGTGAATCCTACTGACCACCTTTTTGCGCAGGTGTCTATGCAATGAGTATATTTTTCCTGGGCTTGCGTCCCCATAAAGGGCTGCTCGCCTTTCAGAGATGGCCCTGGTAGGGAGAGGTTCAGCTGGCACCTCTGTAGAGGTAGATGGGTTCTGCGGGTCGGTATTACTAGCGCTGTCCTGCTTATTATCTGGCGCGACCCCCCTCTTTAAAATTTTCTTAATCATTCTAAACATTTTCTTCTGACCTGCCCCCTGTAAACCCAAGGAAGAGTCAGTCTCAGACCCTGAGTCAGAAGAGGATGAGTCAGAGGAAGAATGGTCATTGTGTGTAAATAAAGCATTCTCACCGTGACTAATGGCAGGAGGTCCCTGACCCATGCTGGTAACGGGCTGGCCTGCTTGCTGGTTTTGGAGGGCGACTCCTGAAGACCCTTGCTGTGCAGTGGAAGTGGTGGCTGCTGCTCCTGCTGTAATGCTGCCTGCTACTCCTGCATCCGCCCCAATCATGACTGTGGCAGTGGTGGTCCGTGTCTTTGCTGCACTTTGTGATCCAATTGCACCCTGCAAAAGAGATAGAATTTGGCGAGCACTTTGCCCAATGGATGTGTCTGGATTATCAGTAGCAAGGGGTGGATGAGCTATATGAAGCGTGTTTGCAACCTGAGTATTATTTGCAGACATCACCATAGGTGTATGAAATCCCTGACTCGCTGACTGTCCATTCGCAGATGTCTGAGCATTCACACCCTGCTGGTCTACAATAGGGTTATAGCTAGCCTGGCTTATTGATTGTGCATGGCTTAATGAGTGTGCATGAGCGCCCTGCGTGGCTGCAATGGGGGAGTGGAGACCCTGAGCAAGGGCTTGTACTCCATGTATGCCTGTCATAATGGGATGTTGTACCTGGCCTAAAGATTGCACACTTGCATTATGTATGCCAACCAGGGATGTATTATATCCCTGAGGTGCTGCTTGTACATTCACACCATGCAAAACTGCATTCACACCAATGGGGGATGGTAAATGATGAGACGGTAAATGATACTCAATGCTCTGATTCACATGCATACTGCGATCATTGCCTTGAGTCACATGCAGACTATTATCAGACATTTGTGTATTAATGACAATATCCTGCGGCTGAGCGGCCGCTTGAACTAAACCACTATCAGCCCTGTGTAGGTTAACAATATCGGGAGCGGCCTGCTGAACGGCATTTGCGTTATCTCCCATTTGTAAAAACTGTAATGGCCTCATTGCCCTGGAGGGGTTAACACTGCGTGCCCCCCTACCCCTATTACTGGCTATCTGCCTGGTACTACCTCTTATGATGGAGCGACCCCTTTGATGCCCCTGAGGATTAACGTTCAAATGTGCTGGTCGCTTGCGCTGTTTGCTTGCGCTGCTAAGGCCCCTCCGACCCCCCACTGATAACCCGCCAACGGCCAAGGACGGCTCTCGGTGCTCACCTGCAAGTGGCGTTGCCCCGGGAGCCGATGTCCTTGCGACCGCGCGGGAGTCTGCCAAGCCGGAAGTGCCGATGTCCGCTTCCGGTGACGTCACTAACATGGCGTTGACACCGGAAGTCGGCCACGGACCACGCGGCTGGCGAAGGAGATCGCTAGGCCCTGGGGAGTCCAGCATAGGCCCTGGGGTGGCATGGGCCTCGGGTATGGTGCGCCTATGGGCAAGTGGACCGGGTGTTGCGGGTTGAGGGGCCGTTACAGAGGCCATGTCCCGGCCGGGCTGGGGACCGCGTGTTGCCACGTGTGGTGCCTCAATGAGAGGTGTGAAAGGGCGATGCCTGCTGGGGGTAGGTAAAGCAGGATCCAGATCCTGACTAGAAGGATCAGGAGGGAGAACAACTGGTGTCACGCTGGGCCCTGGGGAGGCTGCAGCCATTGCGGATATTATGTTTTTTAACAGGTCAGAAACTGCTGACATAGCAGCAGGGGGTACTGCACTAAGAAATGAGGCCTGTACACTATCAAGGGGTAAATTAACCTGCTGGGTCTGCAATGCTTGCGGTCTGGGGGATTCCTGAGCTAACTCAATATCAATAGGTCCCTGCTCTTCCACATTATGAACCTGGGCTGACACAACAGTAGTATATTGAGTTGGGGGAATGATATCTAAATCATCCTCAGTAACAGATGGAACACTTATCTTTATTTTTTCTTTTGCAGGTCCAGGAGGTTCCTGCTCCGACTGGTAACGTCTGGGAGGCAGAGTAGAATGCCTGGAACGATGCATAGCTGCACTGGTGATGACAGAACTGCTAAGAAAAACTGCTTCAGCCAGGATCCGGAGAAGAAGAGGAAGTTGCAAGGGGGGAACTCGGCTTATCTACTGGTAAGGAGGGGCCTACCCTAAATTGCAACAATGTTGCACCCAGCACCTTCCCTCTCTCTTCTAACCCACTCTCCTACAGCCTTAACCCTTAGACTGCTCCAGGCTTATACTAAGCCCTACACTGCATTTTACTTTAATTTTTTACATTCCAATGTTTTTCACACAAATATGTTCTAGGTATTTTTAAATACATTTTCCTAAATATATCTATATACCAATACCATCAGATATATATATAAAAATATGTATTTATGAATAAATAGAACATATTTGGCTATGTGAAGATCATTGGAATGTGAAATATTATTATTTTCATGTTGGGTTAGTGCTCCTGAGACAATGTGACCGGGTTTGTGCGCAAGTAGGGTTTTAGTTTTTTTTTTTACTTTTCACGCTCCAGTCGAGATATTCTAACTTTTAGCTATGTTAACGTGCGAGCAGGAGAGATAAATAACGATCCACTCGTAATCTAGCCCTATATAGGAAAGATTATTAGTGTTTATTATTATTTTTGCAGCAAAGAGATTATAAACATAAAGGGACAGTATGATATTGTAATATCAAATTATTAATTATGTGTAGTGAAAACACTTTGCAATATACATCATACTTTTATTTTGTCCCCTTTTCCTGTAATTTAACTCTAAAATGTGTTGTTGTTTGTTTGAATCCACTGAGTTTCTATAAAGTAATGGGGGCTTCCATGTTTGAACTTCAATTTTCTACATATCACTCTCTCCTGCTAAGGATAATTAGGGATAAATATAATAAAGGCAATAAAATAGAGTTTGCAAACAAGGCTGTGTGGAAACTCTGTTAATTACTTTAATAATTATATATTTCACTCAGCCTTGTTTGCACATTATTGTTTATTGTTTGATTTGTATCTGTCCCTAATTATCCTTAGCAGAAGAGAGAGATAAATGGGAAATGTATTTTCAAACATGGCTGTGCCCATAACTTTATAGAAACTAAAGTATTTTATAGAAACTAAGCCTTTACAAATATATTTTCAGTATTTAAACAACTAATATAATTAAAAAAAATATATCTACATATTATTCTCAGGCTAATCTTTGCTTTCAATACGTCATGTCTAGCATGTATTTTTGTTTAATATTCCTTCAACAGAGGATCCCTCTGTTTGCAGATATGTCAACTACTAGCTATTTATTTATATATTTATTTATCATAAGCGCCACACTTTTTAAACACAAACATGCTTGTAACATGTAATTATGTATGATTAAAGGGACACTGAATCCAATTTTTTTCTTTCATGATTCAGATAGAGCAGGCAATTTTAAGCGACTTTCTAATTTACTCCTATTATCAATTTTTCTTTGTTCTCTGCTATTTTTATTTGAAAAAGAAGGCATCTAAACTTTTTTTTTTAGTTCAGTACTCTGGACAGCACTTTTTTTGTTCAACAAAAATGGGCTGCATCTAAACTTACATTCTTGCATTTCAAATAAAGATACCAAGGCCTAGATTTGGAGTGTGGCGTTAGCCGTGAAAACCAGCGTTAGAGGCTCCTAACGCTGGTTTCTTACGGACTCCGGTATTTAGAGTTAATTTACCGACACTCAAAAATCACCCAACGCACAAATCTCTACCGACAGCTCAAACCCAGTAGTTAACATATACCGACAAAATAAACATCCACGAATCACAAATCAAATATTACACAAACTACACTTACACTCATACAAACACAACACTATATTTATTTTTCTGATTTAATAATTTTTCCTCCAAATACAAAGGATCAAAGTTGCGAGATCTCAGGTGTTAGAAAAAAAACAACACAAATCCATTTTCCCATTGACTTACATTGACACACAGGAAAAGACCCTCATATAGCTACATCTAACTAATAAGATTATCACAAACATACACTCATCGATGCATACAAAAAATATACACCACATTACATACACAAACAAGTTATTTATTACAAAATTAACACGATTTACCTACTTTTTCACACAAGCTCATGACGTCACTCACTTTACGAGGAAAACCAGTCTTAGAAAAAAAAATTGACCAAAATTTGGAGCCTCCATTGACTTCTATGGGGAAGACGTGCTCATGCACGCGACAGACAGATTTCCCTAACGCACGCAAATATAAATATAAATATAAAATATAAAAATACATGCTTTTCTGCGTTACACCCAGCTATAATAAATAGATCAAGAAATGACTATTTCCCTATGGTGGACTTAGGGATTTTACTTATTGAATATTCACAACACCATTAAATTGTTTCAGACTTTTATATTACATCAACTACAAATCAACATCACTAGTAACAAACTTTTTTAAAAAAAATATTACATTTAAACGGACACAAAAATAATTTAAACTTTTCAGGATTCACAAACAGTACACAATGGGAAACACCTCTCATTTACCTTTATTATTGCATTTCATTTATTCAACTCATATGCTTGCAGCAACAGCATATCTACATAGGCTTAACACATGATCAGTCATGGATGCACATACATTACTTTTACCATTCACTCATACATGTGCATTCAAATGATGGGGGAAAAACACATTACATTCTCTATAGGAATCACAAAACAGAACATATGGATTTTAATGTACTTTTAACATCATGATTCCATCACAATAAACCATTAGGAATTACGTACAAGAAGAACATCATTACACCGGATTACAGATGTCACTTTATGGGAAGGAACAACAATGCCAGACCGCTATATAGAAGTCAGCATATGTGGGACACAATCACAATATATACGTAGATGTACATAACACGCATCACGCATCACCCATCACGCAACCACAAAGCACACATTTATATTTTATTCAGCACACAATAACAATGTAGCACAATACAACAACACAATGAGGATTTCAGAACTACATAGGCAGGTTAATAATATGATGACGAAGATTCAACCATACACATCACAGATTCACAACTGTACCGCCCCTTTCTGAACTTTAACACTCAATACTACAATACAACATATACGTAAATAACAGTTTGGAACAGCATTATTATGGAGATTTGAATGGGACAATTAATAAATATTGTCAGATCGCAAATCACTTATATATATAATACTACAGATGACAGCCGGAAGTTATTCAGTATTAGTGCCATTTGAATGGGACGCATACAATATTGACAGCTCGGCAATCACTTATATATACAATACTACAGATGACAGCCGGAAGTTATTCAGTATTAGTGCCATTTTAATGGGACGCATACAATATTGACAGCTCGGCAATCACTTATATATACAATACTACAGATGACAGCCGGAAGTTATTCAGTATTAGTGCCATTTGAAAGGGACGCATACAATATTGACAGCTCGGCAATCACTTATATATACAATACTACAGATGACAGCCGGAAGTTATTCAGCATTATTGCGATTTGAAAGGGACGCATACAATATTGACAGCTCGGCAATCACTTATATATACAATACTACAGATGGCAGACGGGAAGTTCTGAATTATTATTGCGATTTGAAAGGGACGCATACAATATTGACAGCTCGGCAATCACTTATATATACAATACTACAGATGGCAGACGGGAAGTTCTGAATTATTATTGCGATTTGAAAGGGACGCGTACAATATTGACATCTCGGCAATCACTTATTTATACAATACTACAGATAACAGCCGGAAGTTCTTCAGTATTAGTGCCATTTTAATGGGACGCATACAATATTGACAGCTCGGCAATCACTTATATATACAATACTACAGATGACAGCCGGAAGTTATTCAGTATTAGTGCGATTTGAATGGGACGCATACAATATTGACATCTCGGCAATCACTTATATATACAATACTACAGATGGCAGCAGGAAGATCTTCAGTGTTATTGTGATTTTAATGGGACGCATACAATATTGACATCTCGGCAATCACTTATATATACAATACTACAGATGGCAGATGTTACTTTATCGTTTACAAACAATGTTGCAGCAACATTGATCGATCACATTCAATGCACATTATACACAACTATGCACTTTCACTCATGTTAGCCTGGACGTGTTCTTGTTACTATAAGATCGCGTTTAAGAAATATTGATTACGCATATGATCAAACATTACAAACATGCACTGTATGTGTGATATTTGACACTTTCACATTGAGATTCATTGGGGGAAAACAACATTTCAGCAAACAACAAAAAAACGCCCACTGTGAAAGCATTCGCGCCGCTCACATACAAACAAGTGAATACAATTAGCAATCATTACAAACTCAATACCATTGGACTAATTGTACTATAAATCCCCCAAACAACATGGCCAAAGCATCACTTGTGATCCACATCAGATCAAGTGCATACCTTGTTACGCTGTTTTGAAAGATGGATGACGATGACATGGTAGACACTGCTGGTGCTGCTATTGGCGAACTAGCTGTTGATCGAATCAGGCAGCCTAGGAGGCTCAGACTGAGACGAAGGGGTCATCTGGTTCGCGGTCCTCGTGTCTACAGGGTGAGACCCACCTTGGAAAACATGAGCGACTTTGAGGTTTATGATAAGTATCGGCTCAATCGCTAACAGCTCATTGGCCTTTACGATCTTCTTAAACCTCATTTGGAGCCATGTATAAGAATAAGGACTGCTGTTCCCGCCATGAGTAAGATGCTAAGTTGTCTATACGTCCTGGCCTCCGGGAGTTTTCAATCCGGAGAAATGTACATGCATGGCCTGGCTCAAGGTACATTCTCTGTGGTGTTTGATAACTTTCTGGACGCCATGGTACGGATCAGTAAGCATTACATAGGATTCCCACAGAATGATGGTGATTGGAGGCGCCTGAAGCGGGAATTCTTTGATATTGCTCAATTGCCCAATGTCTTGGGAGCCATTGATTGTACCCACATTGCGCTGCATGCTCCAATTGATGACTTGCCCTTCAGAAATCGCAAACATTTTCATAGCCTCAACGTGCAGTATGTTTGTGACGCACAGATGAGGATTATGCATGTGTGTGCGAATTTTGGAGGAGCTTGTCATGATGCCCGCATCCTCGCTCAGTCGTCCCTGTGGAGACCGTTTGAGGAAAGACAAATGCCCCCTGGTTATCTCGTTAGTGAGTATTTGTGCACAACATGGTTAATTAGTTTGACAATTGCCACTGTAGTTTTAAAATGTTAGCGTAATGTTCAGCTATAGGATGCAATTTAACCATGTCATTGTCTCTTTCCGCTAATGTCTACTTTTAGTTCAATGCAGATATGTAGCATGTCTTACCTTAAATGCTCAGATAGAGAATGCAATGTAACCATTTAGTTTGCATTTTACACAAGGTTTGGTTTAGGAGAAATACGCATATGTAGCATGTCTTAGCTGAAATGGGAAGATATTAGCTATTGCAATTTAACCATGTCATTGTCTCTTTCCGCTAATGTCTACTTTTAGTTCAATGCAGATATGTAGCATGTCTTACCTTAAATGCTCAGATAGAGAATGCAATGTAACCATTTAGTTTGCATTTTACACAAGGTTTGGTTTAGGAGAAATACGCATATGTAGCATGTCTTAGCTGAAATGGGAAGATAGAGAATAAGATTGAACTAGATTATTCTTTTAAAAAATAAACATTTGTTAGTGGATTATCGTGTACAAAAACTTTTATTGGAATCAAAATACTATTTTGAGGATTCAGTTTGAATTATGTTCTGTTCATAATTTATAGGTGATTCTGGGTACATGAGCCGGCCTTGGCTTATTACCCCCTTGCGTAGCCCGACTGATGTGTCTAAGGAGCGCTACAATAGGGCTCATAAGAGAACCAGGGCGGTGGTTGAACGAATGTTCGGGCTCCTGAAGATGAGGTTCAGGTGCCTTGACCGGTCGGGAGGAGCCCTCCAGTACAACCCAAAGAAGGTGGCTAAGATCGTTGTAGCCTGTAGTGTCCTGCATAATATTGCACAGCGGGCTGGGATGCTGCAGGGCGTCCAGGCGCACCGAAACCTCCTCAGAGATGAGGAGGATGATCCTGTTCTAGAGGGGCCATTCCGGGACGAGGGGCTCAATGTCAGAGCAGACATCATCAACCGCCACTTTAGACGGTAAATAATAGAAGTTAGACTGGAGTATTGTCAATAGATGTGAACTCTAGGGAAATGACATGGTCTGTTGCTGGCATGAATTGTACACAAATACATCATATGGCATACATTTTCAAAACTAGTATTTAGTTTACACATTACTTAAAATGTACATACTCAGAAAGGGATCCTCTAGCATAACTATCCTCTAGCATGACTATGGTTCAATGTCACACATTAGAGGTTCGTTCTGCTCAATATGACTCATCTTCATACTTGATAGAACATAACACAAGATGCTACACACGCTTAGTAAGCTAGTGACAGAAATTTATTCTGAAATGGGGGGTGGGAGAGGGGTACAGAACTGATTCACACACTTGTAGTAATTTTTATTAAACTTTTTCTGCCATTAGGGAGCTGACTTAATCTAAAGACTGAAAGGGAAGAATTAGAGGCCTGACAGTGAAGATTGCCCAGACTGACAGTGGAAAAAGCCAAGATTGAAATTGAAGTATACCAATGGGATCATGTCTGGCATTATCTTTCCAATCTGCTGACCTTGAAAAACATACAAAGACATGTTCACATGGTAAGTGCCAACTATTTGATAGAATAAGGCTGTGGAGGCATCCTATTGGAGACACTTAGATTATTTTCTAATTTTTAGATGGTATTTCACAGTCCTCTATTTTTGAAATGATGAATAAGGCACCTATTGAAGATCAACTGTTTACCCCTGAATTGACTTTCAAAGACCATGCATTATCCAGGTTGGTGTACCAATGCATGCTAGTTAAGAATCACAGGAAGAATGTTGAATATTAGTAGCTTACATACATTAGTCCTATTTAGTTCATAATTACATATTTAGGGATCACAATCAGACACTTAGATGATTTTACTTTTTTAGATGGTATTTCAGTCCTCTATTTTATGAACTGATGAATAAGACACCTATTGAAGATCAACTGTTTACCCCTGAATTGACTTTCAAAGACCATGCATTATCCAGGTTGGTGTACCAATGCATGCTAGTTAAGAATCACAGGAAGAATGTTGAATATTAGTAGCTTACATACATTAGTCATATTTAGTTCATAATTAGATATTTAGGGATCACAATCAGACACTTAGATGATTTTACTTTTTTAGATGGTATTTCAGTCCTCTATTTTATGAACTGATGAATAAGACACCTATTGAAGATCAACTGTTTACCCCTGAATTGACTTTCAAAGACCATGCATTATCCAGGTTGGTGTACCAATGCATGCTAGTTAAGAATCACAGGAAGAATGTTGAATATTAGTAGCTTACATACATTAGTCATATTTAGTTCATAATTAGATATTTAGGGATCACAATCAGAATACATATTATAGTCGATATAGAGGTATTTGAATGGACATGAAATATTACATTTATGTTCAGCATACATATATATTATTGAAATGTGATATACATTATTATGTATAATTAGAAATTCAGATATTTAAATTTAATTTTTATTACACAATATAATGGTGTATGTTTATTTTATTTATTTTTAAATTTAAATCATAAATATCTTGATAAAATGTTGAACAAAGTTAGAGCATAGACACAAGATGATTGTAAATGTATTTTATGAATATTTGACAACGTGTGTATTAACTTTGTAAAATTTTGTTTTTTAATTTCAGATTGTCATCTGATGACTTCCAGGAATTTTTTTTGTTTTTGTTTTTGTTTCAAAAACTTTTTATTTTTTAAATGGTAATAATCAACATTTTATTATTAAATACACCCTTTTGAACAGATTATAATAAATATCCATATAATCTGTCAATAAAAAACAATTTGACTCCCATGACTGGTAGTTGTCTATTTGACAAGCACATGCATAAGATCAAATAATGCATTAATTTTAGAAAATCCACTGATTCAGAGAATATTAAATTAAACTATCTTTTTTAAATTAATTGGGGAGTGAGATCCATCGATACTTTTCTTTTGAAATTCTTAGATGTTAAAATAATTTCGGATATGTAGTCAAAATTTGACATAAATTATTTTGTTTCACTTTTGAGAAGGGGAAGTGGTTCAATTACATTAAAGTGACAGTGTTGTTGAATGTAAAATTAATTTTATAAGATCTTGTATCTTCCTTAGGTATCTCAAAACATTATTTTCTTAAATTTATAAATTTTTTCATTTATAAATGGTAGGTCATTTAACTTCATATTTTTCACAAGCTAGTTATTGGATGCCATGTTAATAGGTTTTATTTTCTAGTGGAGTCATTTAAAGGGACATTTAACTATAGTTATTAATATTATGTAGTTTTTAAAATCTTACCTCTTGGGTTAGACATCACATATCTATATATCATTTTCATTCCACTTTAGTTTCTTTGACAATGTTAAATCAACATTCCAAATGTTTTGGTCCTTAAAGGGACATTCACAAAGTATATTGTGTATTGATTTTTAAAAAATCATAAAAGAATTTAAACATATTTAGAAAGTACTATAGAATTACATTCAGTCTTTAAATATACTTCGAAAAATATACATCAATGCACATATCTTAGTCAATTACATAAGGCATCTATGTGCAACCAACAATCAGCATCAAAATAGCCTATGTAGATATGTATTTAATCCAAGAATATATATAATTACAATCTAATGATTGAATACCAAAACATATTAAGTTGTTCAAATATTATAATCTTATCCAAAATGCATACATAACATATAGCTTAATGTCCCTCTAAGCTGAAGACTGCGAAATACATCCTTTACAATATATATTTCAGTCAGTGTGTAAAACAATCCAGAAGTTAATATAAATATGCTTTACTCATATGTTATACTAATTTAGCAAAAGGAAGGTGCCTAGGTTTATGATTTTTCAAGCATTATTGTGAAATGTCTCTTTAAAGGGACATGAACTCAAAATATACTTAAAGGGAGACAGTTAAAAAAGTAATGATTTATACATTCTGAATGAGTATTCTATTTTAAGCAACTTTAAAAATTGTCTCATATTATGAATGTTCCTCGTGATGTTGCTATCATTACTTTAAAAATAAGGCATTAAATAGATAATTTATTTGCTTCAGTACTCTGGACAGAACTTGATTTTTTTGGTTGGATTAATTTATCCAACAATCATCAAGGACAACCCAGGTTTTTTGCCAAAATTGTCCGTAATCTAAAATATCATTATTGATTTGCAAAGAAAGATAACAAGATAATTCTTAACATTTGAGAATCGGATTAAATTGCTTAACATTTCATGCTCAATCTGAATCACGAACGCTAAATTTGTTTGGACAGTGTCCCTTTAAGAGATTTAAAGAGTGTATTTACTTCTCTTCTTATCTTGACATACTTTGCTTGAAAAGCATATCGAGATAGGCTCAGTAGATGAAGATTGGTGGATGCACAGAGATGCCTTATGTGATTGGCTCAACCATGTGCATTTAAATTTCTTCTGTTGAGGATATCTAAATACTAAGATAAATTGAGTTACATTTTAAAGTCTAAACAATTTTCTATCTCTACAGATCATTTAATACAATTGTTTGTTTGTAATGTCTATTTAAAAATAAAGACGCCATTGCACAATAACATATATGAGCAGTTGAGACAAATACAAGCTCGAGGTTTATTTACTAATAACAAACAAACCTGTAGTTTAACATTTATAAACAGATTATCCAAGTTACTGACATTATAACCTGAATTTGAACATTCAGAAATATTGCGTGGGAAACGGATCTTGAAACACCAGATTTGCATCTTTAAACATTAGAGTCTAATGTCACGCAATAGCACACAATCAATGTGCATTATGAAATACATTTAATAGAGCAATATCAATACTTCACAATAAGTCAACAAATTGATTTTATGAACAATAAAGACATACAATATTAAATGTGTATTTGTATTAAAGAAACAGACCGTTATTAAACCGAAAAATGTATACAACATTTAATAATGTGACAGTATTAGATTTTAAAGAGAATTTAAACATTAATATTTAACGGATCACGGATATTAAATCTACGTCACACATATCCGCATGACAGGCCCATGAGTTACAATTAAGTCTACATGAAAAATGAAGTAACAGCACCACCAGGAGGAATGTGTAAGGAAGTTACTAAGATATGAAACATTAAGGAACGGCCAATCAGAGTTCATCACACAAACACAACTTGAGTCAGGATGGTCTCACAGACATTCTAACAATATTTCAAACTTTTATCCAATCAGATGTACAGATAACTTGTCCCATGGTGCATCTCATGTTTACTTCACCATATAAAAGTCCATTACACGTTGCCATCTTTGTCAGTTCTCTAATGCCTGCAGGCAGTATATATTATATACCAAAATATATTCTACAACCCAGCAGGCATGTCACCTCCCAGGTTCACCAAGAAGGAGAGCGCTGCACTGGTCCACGCCGTCAAGGACTTTTATCCCCAGCTGTTTGGGAACAAGAGGAGGTCGACAGATGCGCCTGTTAAGAAGGCCCTCTGGGAGTCTATCACCAATGAGATTCAATTGGTGTGTGACGTCCAGAGGAGCCAGGATCAAATCATGAGGAGATTCGGAGATATGAGGTTGCGCTTGACAAAAAAAGTCAACCTCATAAGGAACTGGGTACAAGCCGTAAAAGAGGGGGCCAAAGAAAGGCCCCGCGGAAACTATACCTACTCCCTTATGAGGTGACTTTATGCGAGCTCCTCAATCTCCGGGTCCCCAAATGATTTAGATCCTCGCCATCCTCGGCCTCCTCTTCTTCCCTCCCAGCTGCGGGATCTGAAAGTCCTGACGCGGGGGCCAGGGCAGCTGCTTCTCCATCCGGTTTCCTGGGAGGAGCTGATGGAGAATCTGAACCAGGTAACTATCCAACTTCATATAATATCTTAATATTTGATTATTTTTTTTAAAATGTGTATATAGTCAGATACTAAACCTATACAGATCTCACAACATACACTACATATGATGTTTAGATATCTGATTTTAGATTAGTGACACATGAAATAGGAATGATGTTTCTTGCGCTCTACAGAATATGCGTCACAGAGCGAAAATGGAATTGCGCATACACGTTAACATGGGTTTGCTGTAAGTGGCATTGCTTTATACATGTTGGTCAAATGATGGATGCATAATTCTGCTTGGAATCATTGCGCAATGATCGCGAAAATGGAATTGCGCATACACGTTAACATGGGTTTGCTGTAAGTGGCATTGCTTTATACATGTTGGTCAAATGACGGATGCGTAATTCCGCTTGGAATCATTGCGCAATGATCGCGAAAATGGAATTGCGCATACACGTTAACATGGGTTTGCTGTAAGTGGCATTGCTTTACACATGTTGGTCAAAATGAAATGTGAATTATTATATATGTGAAGAATACAGTATTCTTATTTTCAATATTATACATAATAAAAAAAAGAAAAAAGCAGAATCCAAATAAATTATAACATATGCCCATCAATTGATGAGAATGAAATAACACAAAAAAATAATTTAAGCTACAGTAAACAACACAACTGATTGAAAATAAGAGTACAGGATATATTTATCATGAATTTAATTGAGGAAACAATTAACTCATGGGACTACCAAAGGATTAATAGTTTTTAATTGATTTGCTAATAATGTAAAGATTTTAAACATGGCATGATTTGTATTAATGATATCCAATCCTCATTTAATATATTACAGATCTGGATGTTGGTGCTGGATCCTCAAGCCAGGGCTTGTCACAGTATGGTATGTCTCATTTTAATTGACATTTGTCTTAGAAACATGGACAGAACATTACATACTAAATCCACATTGTTCAATATTTATATGTATCTGCAAAATGGATTTTTTATATTTTTGCAAATAAGAATAAATAAAACCAAAAAAATAGGATTACATTGTAAGACTACTCTGATTTTGTTTGGAATTTAAGATATCCCATCTATTCTGGATGTCTTAATTTTAATGTAAGATTCTTTGAATGTCCAATTTATATTCTTCCCTTGTGTATTGCTTAATCTTATTTGTATACATTTTTAAAAAATACACACACTTTTGCATATGTTTTGATTTTAAAAATATAGATTCCATTTTTGAAATTGATCACGTCATTTAAGGGACATGCCAACTAAATTTTACATAGAATGATTTTTAAATGTGATTTTATTGTTTTGTTTAAACATTTTATGAGCTACATTGGTTCAGTCTATTGTTTTAGTTCTTCAAAAAAAAAAAATGGATTTTGGTTTAGGTTAAACAATGCATTACTGGTATTACCTGGCTGTTTTTTTATGCATAAATTGGCATTTTGACAAAAGTTAAAATCATGTGTTCAGATAGCAGTAGTACATAGTTTCAAAAAGTATACAATTACACATTTAGAGCTTCATGTCCCTTTAATAGATGAAAATTAAATAATTCTTAGGATATCCTTAAATAACATATTAGATTGGAATTGCATGCTCAATCCCATTCATTACATCAACATATGGAGTAGAGAATTCATTAACACCAACATTGTCAAATCAATATATTTTTATATTAAAGGGACACTGAGCTAAAATTATTAATGTTGTCATTCAGATAGAGCATGCAATATTAATCAACATTTAAATATAATACTATAATCATATGTGAAATATTCTATTGCTAAATGTATTTTAAAATCAAGAATGTACGTTTATCTGCAGCTCAATTTTGGTTGACCAACCTGGGTTTTTATTGATGATTGGTGGATACCTTCAACAAACAATATTTATTGAATCCAATATTGCTTATCTGCCTTTAAGATTAAAATGTAGCAACATTCAAATTATAATAGGAGTCAATGTTAAATCATTTGGAACAGTTTGAACAGTGAAATCAATGATTGAAATAAATCATGTCAGTGTCCCTTTAATAAACAATAGATTCATTAATCTTTACATTCTTTGGATTAGACAATATTGATATATAATTCACATATTCACTGTTGGAGTTACTTTATAGATATAAGCATACTCTAACAGCACCATGATTACATATTTGTACTAATCAATTTGGTTTGGTATTGTGATCAATATGTGTTGTGTCCTAAACAAGATTACTGTACATTGCACAAATGGCTCGATGTGCCACATGTCTTTGTTTATATTTGTCAACAGCTGTTATTCAAAATGTGGTTTGTGTGTATTCTTTTAAGAACATTGATCAATGGGTATATTTAGATATGCAATAGCATCGTATGAGATGAGTTTGATGTCTAATATAGTCAGAAATTAAACATATGTTCAATACATAATTTTTAACAGAATCCCCTTCCCCATTCAATCAAGCATTTTTTTGGCTAATGACTGCTCTATTCTTCACATTTTCAAGTTTATTATTCTTAAAAATCTCTACAGATGTGATTTAGTGCTATCCCAAATGTGTTCACTAATATATATCTATATCATTCATAGAGAGAGTTGGTGTGGGGAGCCCAGAGGAATCCAGCACTGACACAGAGCTGCCTTTGCGGTCTTCTGGTAAGTCCATTGACTCATTTATATGTCATTGAAGGTGTATTGGTAATCAATATTATGAGCATGATTCTCATGAAGCATAACATTTGAAACAAACATATAATTAACTCCTCTGATTATATATTAATTTTCTTGGAATATTGAAAGATTAATAATTAAAACTTTCTTAGTCTACACCTTTGTTATTCAGAAGATGTATAGCATATGTTTGTTTCCATGTTCATTTTTGACAACAGTCATCAAGTGATACACACATGAGAAATCTTAAATTTTCTATGTACTATGCTTTTATGATTTTAAAATTAATACAAACAATACATCGAAAATCTGAATCATTGAGAATAACAAATCTAATGTCATTTGTATGCTCCATCAAAATGATGTAAATCATAACTTTGGGTGTGTATATCTTTAATGCAACATTGATGTGTGTCTTTGAGCAACAGTAACATATGTTATAATATCTGATCTTAACGTGTACACAACATGTTGTTTTACAGAGATTGATTTAACATGTGGGACGGAGGAGGAACAGGCTCCCTTGAAGTCTGATGGTATGTGAAATATATCTATCATGTTTCCAACATGTTGCTTTATTGGAAATCATTTTATTGAAGACATTCAAAGTCTACAGCTTTTGCACTTTAAAAAGGAATATTATTTGTCTGTTCAAATACACTACTGCCCCCTTTCTATATCAGGCAGCATGAAAATATGCTTGGATTATTATTATTTTTTTTATTATTTCTAATTCATGCCATCATTATGTCACATGCATATTCCAGGCCAAACCACAATAATAATGTTATAATTGTACAGACAGTCATTGATATTCATCTGAGTGCCTATATGCATACCATATCCTCATGTCAAAATTGTTTAGAAATTCAAACACACTTCTAAGTATATTGAAAACATAATCAATTTGAAATGTGTTGATTTGATTTCATGATGTATGAGATGTTAATATATTTGTATTATTTATTTCAGATGGATCCTCCACCTCTGGTCATCTGTTTTCCGCCCCTGCCCAGTCCCCTGCCCAGTCACAGACCCCTGCCCAGTCCCCTGCCCAGGCCCAGGCCCCTGCCCAGCCCCCTGCCGGCCCTTCCCATTTTTCCTATCCTGTCCCTCCCAAAAACGCCCCTTCGTCCCCCTTCGCCTCTCTCCCCGTATTTTGGGCCGTACAGCTACCCCAGCTGCCCAGACCCCAACTCACCACTCCCCAGCTGTACGGCCTACCCCGGAGCAGCAGCTCATCCCTCCCCAACCTAATCCCATCCCTCCCCAACACAATCCCATCCCTCCCCCCTGTCTCAACCTTCATTGTCCTGGGTGTCGGATTGTCCTTCCCAGGCACAGCTGTAAGTATCAATCAAAATCCACATTATAAGATACTTAAAGGTACACTGAAGGCAAATTGTTTCTATTGTGATTCAAATAGAGCATGCAATGTTAATCAAATTTATAATTTACTACTCTTATGAATTATTCTTCATTCTCTTGCTATCTTTATTGAAACAAAGAAATGGCTAGAATTAATTTTAAGTCGAAAATAAGTCTGGACATCATTTCTTTATTGTTGGATGAATGTATCCATCAATCAGCAGGGACAACCAAAGTTGATAAACAAATATGGCCTGCCCTATAAACCTACATTCTTGCATTCAAAATCTAGCTAGAGAATTCTAACATTTAAAGAATATGTGTAATTTTTTATTATTTGTAATGTCATGCTCTATCTGAATCAGTCAATTAAATATTTAGGTTCAGTGTCCTTTTAATTTGATATCACTACATATACCAATCACCACTACTTGGATCCAACAATTTATGTACAAATGTTGATACATTATCTCTTGTCTAACCCAGTGGGAATGTAATTTCTTCAGGTTGCTATGTTTACACAGCTTGTCCTCAATGCCAAAATGTTTAAGGATAGGTGTGCCTACCACAGTATCATTAAAATATTTAAATTGCTAATGTAAGTACAATGTAAATCCTTTAACAAGATTTTATAATGTTTGGACATGTTTGAGTAAACTGTCCCTTTAATGATTTCGGTCTGTCTGAATAACATATTTAATGTGTAAAGAATCAATTTCAACAAATTGATGTAAAGAATGATTTGTCTTTATGATGATAATGTATCTTTGCTTATTTTTTCTTCTGTTGTGTAATTATCCTTAATATTTTATTTATTCTTTATTTTAGGCTGTGACTCAACATGGCTCATGCTAGAAGGTATAGCACGTGTAGAGCAGGCCGTGTTGGGGAACGCAGCTGTCCTGAGAGGGATGAACGACACCATGCAGGCCCAGCTCCAGGTTCAGCATTTGACTCTGCGGCAGATCATGCGATTACATTCAATGCATGAATCTGGAGCTGGACATGCACAGGACGATGAAGGGGATGACCAGTAAGTGGAGGATCTGGAGATGCTCCAAGGGCGCAGATAAGAATCCTCCGTCCACATGTTGATGTTTTTTTTATGGTTGCCATTTGGCCTTTTTTTCTGTTTATTGTTGTGCCTGTTGCACTCTTTTACCTTGTCATATGTCTCCAATGGGGCTATGCTGGCCCATGGCAACTCTCTTCATGGACTGTGATGCACTCTGTTACCTTGTCATATGTCTCCAATGGGGCTATGCTGGCCCTTGGCAACTCTCTTCATGGACTGTGATGCACTCTGTTACCTTGTCATATGTCTCCAATGGGGCTATGCTGGCCCTTGGCAACTCTCTTCATGGACTGTGATGCACTCTGTTACCTTGTCATATGGCTCCAATGGGGCTATGCTGGCCCTTGGCAACTCTCTTCATGGACTGTGATGCACTCTGTTACCTTGTCATATGTCTCCAATGGGGCTATGCTGGCCCTTGGCAACTCTCTTCATGGACTGTGATGCACTCTGTTACCTTGTCATATGGCTCCAATGGGGCTATGCTGGCCCTTGGCAACTCTCTTCATGGACTGTGATGCACTCTGTTACCTTGTCATATGGCTCCAATGGGGCTATGCTGGCCTTTGGCAACTCTCTTCATGGACTGTGATACACTCTGTTACCTTGTCATATGGCTCCAATGGGGCTATGCTGGCCCTTGGCAACTCTCTTCATGGACTGTGATGCACTCTGTTACCTTGTCATATGGCTCCAATGGGGCTATGCTGGCCCTTGGCAACTCTCTTCATGGACAGGTTCAGCATTTGACTCTGCGGCAGATCATGCGATTACATTCAATGCATGAATCTGGAGCTGGACATGCACAGGACGATGAAGGGGATGACCAGTAAGTGGAGGATCTGGAGATGCTCCAAAGGCACAGATAAGAATCCTCCGTCCACATGTTGATGTTTTTTTTTATGGTTGCCATTTGGCCTTTTTTTCTGTTTATTGTTGTGCCTGTTGCACTCTTTTACCTTGTCATATGTCTCCAATGGGGCTATGCTGGCCCATGGCAACTCTCTTCATGGACTGTGATGCACTCTGTTACCTTGTCATATGTCTCCAATGGGGCTATGCTGGCCCTTGGCAACTCTCTTCATGGACTGTGATGCACTCTGTTACCTTGTCATATGTCTCCAATGGGGCTATGCTGGCCCTTGGCAACTCTCTTCATGGACTGTGATGCACTCTGTTACCTTGTCATATGGCTCCAATGGGGCTATGCTGGCCCTTGGCAACTCTCTTCATGGACTGTGATGCACTCTGTTACCTTGTCATATGTCTCCAATGGGGCTATGCTGGCCCTTGGCAACTCTCTTCATGGACTGTGATGCACTCTGTTACCTTGTCATATGGCTCCAATGGGGCTATGCTGGCCCTTGGCAACTCTCTTCATGGACTGTGATGCACTCTGTTACCTTGTCATATGGCTCCAATGGGGCTATGCTGGCCCTTGGCAACTCTCTTCATGGACTGTGATGCACTCTGTTACCTTGTCATATGGCTCCAATGGGGCTATGCTGGCCCTTGGCAACTCTCTTCATGGACTGTGATGCACTCTGTTACCTTGTCATATGTCTCCAATGGGGCTATGCTGGCCCTTGGCAACTCTCTTCATGGACTGTGATGCACTCTGTTACCTTGTCATATGGCTCCAATGGGGCTATGCTGGCCCTTGGCAACTCTCTTCATGGACTGTGATGCACTCTGTTACCTTGTCATATGTCTCCAATGGGGCTATGCTGGCCCTTGGCAACTCTCTTCATGGACTGTGATGCACTCTGTTACCTTGTCATATGTCTCCAATGGGGCTATGCTGGCCTTTGGCAACTCTCTTCATGGACTGTGATGCACTCTGTTACCTTGTCATATGTCTCCAATGGGGCTATGCTAGCCCTTTTCAACTCTCTTCATGGACTGTGATGCACTCTGTTACCTTGTCATATGGCTCCAATGGGGCTATGCTGGCCCTTGGCAACTCTCTTCATGGACTGTGATGCACTCTGTTACCTTGTCATATGGCTCCAATGGGGCTATGCTGGCCCTTGGCAACTCTCTTCATGGACTGTGATGCACTCTGTTACCTTGTCATATGGCTCCAACGGGGCTATGCTGGCCCTTGGCAACTCTCTTCATGGACTGTGATGCACTCTGTTACCTTGTCATATGTCTCCAATGGGGCTATGCTGGCCCTTGGCAACTCTCTTCATGGACTGTGATGCACTCTGTTACCTTGTCATATGGCTCCAATGGGGCTATGCTGGCCCTTGGCAACTCTCTTCATGGACTGTGATGCACTCTGTTACCTTGTCATATTGCTCCAATGGGGCTATGCTGGCCCTTGGCAACTCTCTTCATGGACTGTGATGCACTCTGTTACCTTGTCATATGGCTCAAATTTTCCTTATTTTTACAAGATTATTTATAAACGTTGTTGATGTTTTCTGACATACTAATAAAAGACATGTCATTGCACGATTCTTTGTCCTCCTTATTCATTTTATTGATTGAAAGCTCTAGTTTATCTGGTTGATCCTTAAAGGGACCTACCAAAAATAATGTTTTTTCCTGAATCATATATGTAATACAATTGTAAATGACTTTAAGATTAACATCTCCAATGTAATTTTATTATTTGTCTTTATATATTTTTCTCAAAGCTTTATCATTGCATGATTATGATTAGCATAGTAATTATTTTATATATGTATATATAGATTGTTATTTGTGTATATATGTATATTTCAAAGTTCACATCCATGTGTGTATTTATAAACTCTGCATGAATTGATGCACCTTTAACAAATGATCAGAGGATTGATACAATGATATAATCCCTGTAAAGTGTTCATTTTATTGAAATAGTATTGTCTCTGTGTATCCTCTTTTTAAAAATAAAAATCATGTCCCTTTAAGTGATGGTGAGCACAATTGTTAATGAATGTATTTCCATTTCTAAAGCGTTTTTGTCCTTTTTACATGAACAAGGACATATAATCTTATTAATAAACAATCTTATTGTAATGTTGACAGCACATGTATTTCATTTTCAATTCTATCTTATTGTAAAAGTGTAACCAAATCAATCTCTGTGTGTAATGCGCATATTTTAGATGAGGAATTTTTTTTCCCAAATATTTTAAAAAAATACTTCTCCTCCCATATATGGCTATAGGTAGGCTGACCATATTTCAACTTGAATAAATGACACGTTTGATCAATACATGTGTCATTATTGTTATTCCAAAACAATCTAAACATATCTTAAAACATCAATGGCATATGTATTTCTCATGTGTATCTTTTAAATGTTAAAGATATACACCATAGCTATAGTTAAAGGGACAGTCAAGTCCGAAAAGATGATTCATGATTTCGTGACATTCCTAGATAGCAATCTAGACACATACTAGTTACTAAAATATAAATATGTTTCTTATTGATATGCCAAGCTGTCAACTGAGTCCTTGTATTGGCTGCAGTTTTTCAGCGATCTCGGATGCGCCATGTTGCTTAAGACGTCACCTGCCAGGCTGTCCAATGATTCCTTGTATTGAGTGACGTTTTTACGCGATCAAGGATGCGCCTTTTTTTGGTTTGCGTTCTTACGCGATCAAGGATGCGCCTTTTTTTGGTTTGCGTTCTTACACGATCAAGGATGCGCCTTTTTTTGGTTTGTGTTCTTACGTGATCAAGGAAGCGCCATGTTAATTAAGACGTCACATGCAAAGGTAAAAAAACGTCTGATTGTATTACGTAGTCCCGCAATATTTGTTTGTGCACGTTAAACACGTTTGTGAATGAGAAGACAGGTTTAAAAACATGGCGAATATGGATTGTTTGCATCATGTTACATTGTTGACCCATAGCTGATAAAGACCACCACATTCTCTTTTGCTGGATGTCTGGTTGAATAAACGAACGAAAGCAAAATGTTTTCATGCATAAGATATTTCGAGGCAAGTGCAAATCTCTATAGTCCATGTTGTTTAATATGTTGGTCAACAATATGTTCCTTTTTATGAAAAATGACTGTTGTGTTTAATGTTAAAGATATCTAATTCATAAATATGCGCTATTGTGTTAGAATCAAGTAATCAATATGCATTTATCTTTATCATATGCTAAATGTATGATGCCGACTTCTTCTAAATGTAATTTCGTCGTATATTTTATTAAAGGTTCATTAGACACTCACATTATAAATCAAAATATTTTATTTTGTCTCTAGTTAGATAGTCCATTGTTTTCCAAATACACGTCTCATTTTGCTTCTGTTCAAATAAAATGTAAGTACTTTTCAGACTCCTCGCCAAGCCTCAAAGTTTCATGTGAGTACCATCTCCAGCTTTCTCCTGTTTGTGTAAAGGGTCTTTTCATATGTTAATGATGGGGTATTGTCTTGTTTTACGGTTGTAATGGGGGTTCATCTATATTTTCAATAGAGATAACCAGATTTTCTTCGAAAGTGTTTAAAGCTTTGTAATATTGATATCAGTATATGTTAATCTTGTTGTTTCTAGTAGTGTCTATTACATGCAGTTCTGTTAAAAATATAGTATACTGTCCCTTTAATGCAAATGTTTATTTTTGTATCATGTATGAGTTCCACATTGGTTAATCTCCAAATATATTAATGTTAGCATTTTTCCCCCCCACTCCTAAAAGGACTTTAAACCATATTCATTGTTAAAACAAATGTCTTTCTAAAAAGAAATTTACACAATAATGTCTCTTTAAGAAAATAGACTTTATTTAACACGTCAATATAAATCAGTTTTCAATATTTATTGTTTGAACAAGTACATGTAGATATACCAACAATCTGCAAATATTCTATGTTAGCATATGTAATTTTGTTAAAGGGACAGTTTAGAAAACAAATAATGTTTTGCATTATTAAAAAAGGGAATTTTGTAATATCAATGATATCAAAGGTTTCTCACCAATTAATCATTTGTCTGTGTTTATTTTAATTTGCTAGCTAAACCTATGAGGTTCGTGTGCTCATTTCTTAGAGCTTGAAGAGTGCATGTAATCATTATGCAATTTGACCACTAGAGGGCATTTGGATAGCATTTGTATATCTAACACCTTGAGCTCATACAGCATATTTACCATGTATTGATCATTGATTGTGTAAAATGTTGTTATGTCAGAACAAAAAATAAGTGGTCATTTTTCATAGGCATAGATACAAGGGTAAGCACATAAGTCACACGTATTTCTCCATGTTTTGTTGTTTCCAACTTGATAATGCGTAATACAGTGTTTTCTTTGTAATCAATAATGTTCTGACTGTCCCTTTAAGCTGTGTTATTGGCATTCAAACAGTAATATGCCATCATGGATAATTGTAATGGTAATTTTGTTTGCGATTCGGGAAACAGTTTGGACATCACATCACAGAAACCAATCAATATCATGAACAAGGATAGGCATGTGATGATGTGGTTTTCACACACTTATAACCCACACTCTGCAAACAATCTGCCTCCATGGACCCGGTCCCATAGAAGTAGATTATATACAGAGTATGGTCCACAAGTGTATGAAAACCACATCATCACATACCTATCCATTACACATTAAATACCAAAAACATTAAACATGAAAACAAATACTTACTTCCTCTTCCTTCCCCTCTTCCCACGGTGCTGAGGCTCTGGGAGGGGCAACTGCCGACTCTGACGAGTTCTCCTTGGAGATGTTGTGGGAAGAGTGGAAGGAAGAGTACTGGGACGACCAAGGTGAGGAGGAGATGGCCCGGCAGGAGGAGATGGCCCCGCAGGAGAAGATGGCCCGGCAGGAGAAGATGGCCCGGCAGGAGAAGATGGCCCGGCAGCAGGAGGCCCGGCAGCAGGAGGCCCAGCAGCAGGAGGCCCAGCAGCAGGAGGCGGACCAGGAGGCAGACCAGCAGGAGGCAGACCAGCATGCGCCTCCCAGAAGAAATTAAACATCTCTTGTTGGAGATTAAAGGTTCTGTTTTGGCCTTCTTGTATTCGAGTAAGGATGTTTATTATTTGGTTTTGGCCTTCAATGATTTTGTTTTGTCCTTCAAGAATTCTAGTTCTGCCTTCTATATTTTGTATCCGGGAGTTACGCATCTGGTCAATGTAGTCTAGTAGAACCCGCACCTCCGCTATTTCCTCTTGTTGTGCTTGGCGGGGTGCCCGTGCATGGCGGGGTGCCCATGCACGGTGGGGTGCGGGTCCTTGAGGGGCCTCTGGTTCCGCTGCCTCTTCCTCTGGTTCCGGGGCCTCTTCCTCTGCTTCCGTGGCCTCTTCATCACGGGGGGCATCTTCCCTCCGAGGTGGAGATTCATCCCCACCACTCTCATCCCGGGGAAAAGGAGGAGCCTGTATTTGCTGTGCTGCCTCCTCCCCAGACTCTGTATATTTGAAAAAGAAAGAAATGTATATATTAGCATATTTCCAAATAAAGCTTTAAATTATTTAGCTTACGATACAATTACAAATGCAGCCTCATTAATCCACTTTGAAATCTAACAATCAATACGATTTCCGCATTTTCTAAACCGTGATATCTGTGGTCAATCTGAATGTTTTAGCTTTTTTTTTTTTGTCTGTTTAAATGCACACCTAACCTATAGCCTAGATACTAATGTAACCGCAAAGTAATTGTGAATGCGTGTAAACAACGTAATAGCATTAATCTGATCCTTAAAGGGATATGAAACCCAATGTTTTATCTTTCATGATTTAGAAGCATACAATTATAATCAACTTTCTAATATACTTTTCTTATCTAATTAGCTTCATTCTCTGGGTATTCTTTGCTGAAAAGCATATCTAGATATGCTTAGAAGATGCTGATTGTTAGCTGAATATAGCTGCCTCCTGTGATTGGTTCACCATGTGCATGGCTATTTCTTCATTAAAGTATATCTAAAGAATGAATCAAATTAGGTAATATAAGTAAATTTGAATGTTTTGTCAAATTGTATTCTCTACCTCAATCATGAAAGTAAAGGTTTGCGTATAGTGTCCCTTGAAATACATTCGTATGTGAATTTTTTCTTAAATGAGCTTACCGTCAGATGAGAGTGGCAGGTTCCCGGTATTGATTCCTCCAATACCGACTACATCCACCTCGGAGATGCTGGGACGCAACATTTCCTCCCATCGGCAGTAATCGATTTCCAGTGCAGGGCCGCCACCGGTTCCTGCGGCATGTTGGGCCTCCAGGCTTAACTTTTTCTTAAGATCCATCTTGCAGTCCCAGTATCGATGTTTAATAGAGTCCATGTCTCTGTTCTGGCCATCCACTGCATTGACTGCATTCCTTATCTCATGCCAGAGCTTCCTCTTCTCAGTCAGGGTGGTCTTCTGATGCTGCAGCCTCCTATACCTGGCCATATAGGCTTCTACGAGGGCCTCCTTCTCCTCCATCGAAAACCTCGCCTCCCTAGTCGCCTTGGCCTTCCCCTGTGACGATGCCCTCTGTTTCCCGGACTGTGAAGCCCTACTCTGTCCGCCACTGGGCCCAGCCACTTGTTCATCTTGAACCAAGTGGCTGGGTCCACCCACCGCTTCCACCCCCGCTTCCTGCCCCCCTTCCTGCCCTGTTCCTCTCCCCCTCCCTCTCCTCCCCCCTCTACCTCTCCCCTGCCTGCCCTCCATCTCTTCCCTAAACTAAACCCCAACTAAGCAAACAAAAAGTGAGTGTGATCAAATAAAAGTGGGTCAAAATAAAGAACTAAAAAGACCAAAAAAAGTGCTGAAAGTGTGAAAGGGATATAAATAAAAGAGGGTAAGGAGTATTTAAATGAACAAAATGAAGAAGAAGACTAAAAGGAGGATATGTAAACTAAATGTAACTAGGGGATGGGTATGGGATGGGGTATGGGATAAGAGTAAATGGGATGAAAGGGAATGGGACTACAGGGAATGGGGTATGGAGTGCAGTATGAGAGGGTATGGGGTATGGAGTGTATGTAGTGTTATTGATAAGTGTATGTATGTATTGAATGTGTTTGCGTGTAAATGTGTTAAGTGTACAGAAAAAGCACTCGCTCGCTAACTCACACTACTACTAATTCTCACTAACTCACACTACTACTAATTCTCACTAACTCACACTACCACTAACTCTCACTAACTCCCACTAACTCACGCTCCCACTAACTGACTCTATCACACTACCACTAACTCTCACTAACTCCCACTACCACTAACTCACTCACGCTCCCACTAACTGACTCTCTCCCACTACCACTAACTCCCACTCACTCACGATAACACTAACAACTGACTCTCTCACACTAACACTAACTCACTCACAATAATGCACAAACTCTCTAATCTTAAACCTCCAATCTCCAAAGACCCACCAGCAACACAGTCAAAGAAGCCCTGCTTGTGTGGTGCTTATATACCCTGTGTAAATGTTTAATGATGTAACAATAATGATAAAATGCGCTATACCTAGAAAAAATGTTGAATTAAATATGTATTTGCAAATATGTCCTTTTTGTTGATATAACAGTTGCAATACTGCAGTTTGATCAGATGATAGAAAGGAACAGTACCTTTAATGGAAGTAAATGAGTCCAATAAGACTTCCTGTGCTCAGGGGTGTTTGTCAGTATTTTTCCAAAATTGTTCCAAATAATTGGTTTCTAGGATCCCTTTGATTCCAGGGAAGTCACTGTGCCCAAACCTTGCTGCCTTTAATCCAGCCTGGTATTCCCAAACCAGGGCTTTGTATGCAGAAACAAGTATATATGGAAAGAGAAGAAATGGCGCAAAAGGCAGGACTCAAGTGAAAGTGTTTAATGACACAGTATAATACACAAATATATATGCACTTACAAGATTAAAATAAGTGTACTGATATTAGGAGGATCATGGGTGGTACAGTTCTTGTTGCTTCCCACAGCCGGCTTGTTGTGATTGCCGAGCGCTGCTGCACTGGATATGACTGGCAGGTGAATCCGGATACCTTGTCAGCAAGTCCTGTGGCTGTTGTGAGTGCAGGATACCAGGACCCTTTTTCCAGCCTAGATTGTCAGTTCAATACCCTGACGTGTTTCCCCCGGTCATCGGCCGGGCTTCTTCAAGAGGGATTTAAAAGTGAATGTGTTAAAAAGGGCGCTCTTCCTTTTTGAGTCCGATTCATCCAATTAGAGCTCAGAGGTGTGTGCAGGAGCTCCTATCATATTGCTCAAAACATCAAGCGAAATCTGTCCAATCAGGGCTCAGAGGTGTGAGCCGGAGCTCCTGTAAGATTGCTCCTTAGGTAGATTCAGGCAAATATTGATGCCCGTATGTTTCTAAAATGGCAATACTCAAAGGCTAAAACATTGTGGTTGCCTTATTTATGCGGTTATGTCAATAAAAATAAAAACAATAAAGAAACTTACATTTCTATACTATAACAATTGATAAAAACATATGGGATAAATTGCATTTCTATATTTAACAATTAATAACAATTGGTAATCTTCAAAATTTATAAAAACCTTTCAATGAACGTTGCCAGTGAGAGCAAAGGTTCATTTGCAGTATACGAATTTTATCCAGACATAATTAAACTTGTCATATATGATGTGAATGTTCAAAGTAACTGAGCATATTGCTCCTACATATCTTTTATTAAGAACATTTATTTATAAGGGAAGTGTTGATAATCTAGTAAAGAATGTTAATGGTTTTATGGGGTAACATGCTATAGAGGAATTTTTGTATTTTATTATCGATATTCTTGATATTTATTGCTACAGATATTGATTATTGGTAAATGCTTGTTACAAAAATAATAATGGTAAGTTGAAATACTGGTAACAACAAGATCCATAACCTGGTGCAATGAGGACCTATATTGACTAAATGATAAAAACTATTTAATTTAAAATTTAAAAGTTATATAAAAATATTAATATATATAAATCCTTTAAAATTCTAAAAACATTATGTAGAATTTAAAATGAATTGATGTATGTTCTAGAAAAAGGATCTAAAAATAGATTGTTTAATTGGTACTATTTTAAATTATTTTAACTACTAAAAATACAATTTAGATAAAAGCTGCTAAATCAATATCTATATTCATACCGAGTGGTTGGAGTGTTTTAAGTTTATAAATCCATTTGGTTTCAAGTCTCCTTAGTTCAAGTAGCCTATTTGGTTTTGAAGGGGGTACCCAATCTATAACTTGTATTTTGAGTGAACTTGGGTTACTACCGTGGCACTCAGAAAAATGCCTAGGTAGGTGTTTGAGCAGTTTTTCTTTTATATTATAGATGTGTTCATTAGTTCTTCTTCTTATTTTACGTTTTGTGCGGCCTACATATAATAGGCCGCACCCACATTCTAACAGATATACCACATATGTTAAATCGCAGTTACTTCTAAATGTGATGTTATATGTGTTAGTCAGTTCACTGTTCGAAAAAGTTGGTGTTTTATTAATATGTTTGCACATATTGCATCTTGGTTTGTTACATCTCATAGTTCCCTTCCATTCTTTCAGCCAATTTCCTGCCGCTGATTTTGTTTCTGCCTTTTCTAAATTTAGGTTTTTTACAGGTTTAAGTTTACTTGGTGCCAATGTTTTTCAGGCTCTTTCCTTTTTTATATGTAAAAGTAGGTTTATTTTCCAAGTGTGGCCCAAGGATAGGATCTGACTTTAGTAATGGCCAATGCTTCTTGAAAATATTTTCCATTTTCCTGGTACCCTCATTATAGGTTGTAATAAATCTAGGTTGGTTCATTGTACCTGCTTGTGATTTAATAACTGTATTATGTATTTTGGTCCCCAGCTTTTCAGTAAATTCCTCATTACTGGTTTTATTACCGATAATTGATACTCTATCCTTGTTTGATGCTTTATCCTTAGCTTGCTGTATGATTTCATGATTGTACCCTTTCTCTAAGAATTTATTCTCCAATATAAGGGCTTCTGATTCGAAGTCAGCTGAATATGTACAATTTCTTTTAATGCGTAGAAATTGGCTGTATGGGACATTATTAATCCAGCTTTTCTTATGGGAGCTCTTTGCTTGTATAAAGCTGTTACGATCAGTTGTCTTACGATAATTTTTCACTGCAATCTTGCCTACACTATCTTTAAACAATACTAAGTCCAAAAATTCTAGTTGGATTTTTGAGTATGACTTGGTGAATATTAAATTATAATTGTTTTGATTAATAAAACTCATAAAATATTCTATTTGATCTACCTCTCCCTTCCAAAGGATGATGATATCTTCTATATACCTTCCATAACATAATATGTTATTGATGAAGGGGTTGTTTTCCCAGATAAATTCATTTTCAAATGCATTGACGTATAGGTTAACATATGATGGGGCAAATGTGGTCCCCATCGCTGTGCCCCTAGTTTGAAGATAAAATTGTTTTTCAAAAATAAAATAGTTAAGATATAAAATGAAATTGATACTATCTACAAGGAATTCTATATGTTTATGTGGAATCTGCCATTTCATCAATTCTTCCTGGACTTTCTGGACCCCTAATTTGTGTGGGATACATGTGTAGAGGGCTGATATATCACATGTTAGCCATACCATGTTATCTTCCCATGGAATGCCCTCAAATCTTTTAATTACCTCCGTCGTGTCTTTTAAATAAGCTCTCGTGTTTTTTACTACTGGTTGTAAGTAAAAATCGACATATTTAGATAAGCTATCACAGATAGATCCGATACCGGATACTATCGGCCTTCCCGGTGGATTTAAAGGGTCTTTGTGAACTTTGGGTAGATGGTATATGATAGATACATTAGGTTGTGGCGTGAAGATAAATTTGTATTCTTCACTATTCAATATGCCATCTGATTTAGCTTTATTTAGCATTTTATTGAGTTCTTTGTTATATATTTATGTTGGGTCACTGGAGAGAACTTTATATGTTTCTGTATCATTCAGAAGGTTATATGCCTCCTGTATATATACCTCCCTTTTCTGGATAACAATACCCCCGCCCTTGTCGGCGGGGCGTATTATTATCTCATCATTGTCTGCTAACTTCTTAAGGGACTTCCTTTCTTGTATTGTTAAATTGTCATTGTACTTGTTAATAAAACTAGATTCCTTCTTAAATTGTTCCTCGAGATCTTGCTGAACTAATTTGGTGAACATGGATATCTGTTCACCTTGGGACCCTACTGGGTTGAAAGATGATTTGGCCTTAAATGTGGAATGGTATATTTCAGGCTCAGTTTCGTGTAAGGACAAGTTTAATGCATCTATATAATCATTAGAGAGTTCATGTGTACCGATTTGTAAGATATCTGCCTGAATGGAAATAGAGTCAGTTGTATTGGGATATATAGTATTGTTCATATTTTCTAAGTCTTTTAAAATATTCAAAGTACCTAGATCACCTGATTCGATGTGATTATAATTTGGTACATCCCTATTTAGAGGATTTTTCAGAAAGTATCTTTGAAGTGTGAGCTTTCTAACATATTTGTGTAGATCCACATACATTTCAAATTTATTAGGTCTTGATTTAGGTGCAAAATTCAGACCCTTCTGTAAGAGATTTATGTCATTATGATCTAGATCAATGTTAGCTAAATTAAAGATGTCTTTTTTAGCTTGACTCATTCTTTTCTTATTCTTCCTGTTTGTCTGAAGCTGTTTTCCTGCTCTATTTCCTCTTGTTCTCTTTCTAGAGATCTTTTTCTCTGTCTTGTCCTGTCTTGCTGGGGTTCTGGTGGTTCCTGGTTCCGATTGGTCCCTATCCCTAAAAAATTATTCTCAGAATTATCTTTTGGTCTTGCACCTTTTTTCTCCCAGGTAGATGTATGAAGATTTTTATTTTGAGCTGATTGTCCATGACTATTATAAGCATAATTATTATGAGTATTCATGGGATCGTTACCCCTATAGCTATCATTACCCCTATAGCTATCTCTCCTCCTCCATTGTAAATTTTGATTGGGATTTCCCTGATGGCCGTTATAATCATTGTTAGCATTTGTATTTGTATTATAATTGTTATGATAAATCCTTCTCTGACTGTTATGACCAGTGTGCATACCAGAACTATGATTGTCCTGATATGATCTCCCTTGATAGGTCCCTTGTTTATAGTGAACCATTGGTGATTGATTGCCAAAATGATAAGATTTATTATCTTTAATGGAATTTTGTCCTTGTTTGCCAGTTTTATAATTAGCAGATCTATAGTTGTTACCAGTTTCATTGTTAGCTTGATGATTATCTATATTATTAATGGGGGGTATTGATTCTTTATTTGATTTTTTATAAGAATATACCTTGTTTTCTTTGTAATCCTCTAGGTCTCTTCTAAGTTTTTTCTGTTTTGTTTGTTGTAACTCCCTATCTAATTGACTAACCCTAAATTATATGCTCTTATTGCGATTGATCCATTTTTCTATGTTTTTATAAGGTTGAATTCTTGTAACTATTTCATCTAGTTCTGTTTTAAGTTTGTTTAGTCTAGATTCCCTATATTTGATGAGAATCTTGATATATTTATTAGAGCATTCCTGTGATGCAGCTTCCCATTCAGTGATATATTCTATCTCATCTAGATCAAATGCCGGTTGTTTAAATATTCTAAGCCCTCTCGGTACTACTTTGTGTGTTAGATAATTTTCTAATAAAATCAGGTCCTGCCAATCTTTAGCATCTTGAATTAAAAGTTTTCAAGGGATTTAAAAAGATCATCTGGATCAGTTTCAGGTATATTGTAACCCTCTATATTGGTGTCTAATAAATTTAAAGCTCTAGTTCTCTTAACCCTATGGGGGTTGTGGCCAAATTCTTTAAGTGTAATGTTAGACAGGTTTTCTGGCATATTTTCTAACATTCTGTCATTTTCAAAAACAGGTTCAGACATTTGTTCAATGGTAAGAGCAGCAATATTATGGAAACAGAATTATACACTATAAGAAACAACAATAATTGTTTAGTGATTGTTGTTGTGACATTTGCGGCGTGTTATTGTTGTGCATGATGTGGTATGCGTCATATGACCGAGCCGTGCGTATTTCTCGCGAGATCGAGTGTTAGGTGAAAAAAGCGTGTTTGTTTGCTTTTCCATTGATCTCTATGGGAGACTGTCTAACGCGGGCAGGATTCCGCGTGTGAAATACACGCGTTAGGAGTATCGGTAGAAGGTTTTGTTAGAACTCTAAATACCGGAGTCAAACAATGCCGTGCGTTAGACATAAACCACGCGTAGCGTTAGCACCACATCTACCGCCAAACTCCAAATCTAGCCGCAAGAGAATAAAGAAAATTTGATAATAGGAGTAAATTAGTTGCTTAAAATGTCATGCTCTATCTGAATCATGAAAGAAAAAATTTGGGTTCAGTGTCCCTTTAAGGCACTTGAAGGCTTAGTTTAATACAGTAAAAAAACAATGAATATATGTATTTCCTGAAACATGTTTTGTGTGTCTATAATAATCAAGTCACACACAAGCAAAATAACCCTGCAAGCAATTACAAATGATAATTACATACTGCAAAATAGATGGCTATTTTTATTGAATGTGTACACCTTAAATTTATTCTGTTTAAGGAACCATACAAACCTGTTCTAAACTAGTTCATAGACCAACCCAAAAAAAACACATTTTACTTACAGAATGAAATAGATGTAAAACTCCCATAACATTTTAGCTGTTTCGGAAACCTTTTTTAGAGTTTTGCTCTTTTTGAATTTAAATACCAGTTCCATATAGTTAACTGTGAACTACCCACATAAGTCATGTTTTTTTCCCCTTTAACCTGACCTTATATGTTTAGAAGGTAACAAGTGCATATAGATAAACAGCTGGGTGTGTCAGTCTATTCTAATCATTGCAATTACTTTACATTTCTGCATTTACTATTAACAGATGTTTACAAAATGTCAAGAGCCCAGTTATCTAAAGTTCCACTCAAGCAATATTCTCTAAGATCTGTTAGTGTTAAAGGGACAGTCCATAAAAAACTTAAATTTTTCAAATAGGGCATGTAATTTTAAACAACTTTCCAATGTACTTTTATCAACAGTTTTGCTTTGTTCTCTTGGTATTCAAGTTGAAAGCAAACCTAGGAAGACTCATATGATAATTTCTAAGCCCTTGAAGGCCGCCTCTATTTTATTTACTTTTCACAGCAGGGGAGAGCAAGCTCATGTAGGTCATATAGATAGCATTGTGATCACGCCCGTGGCTAGTGGCAGACACTGCACTAATTGGCTAAAATGCTACTATATGCAAAATAACTAAAAGTCAGGGGCAGTCAGAAGATGCTTAGATACAAGTTAGTCACAGAAATAAAAAGTGTATTAATATAACAGTGTTGGTTTTGCAAAACTGGGGAATGGATAATAAAGGGATTATCTATCTTTTTAAACAACAAAAATTCTGGTGTTGACTGTCCCTTTAATTTTTTCTTGACAGCTGTCATCCTACTTTTTTTGTACAAAAGAGAGACATATAGTTTACAGTATAGTGCTCAAATGTACAATGTAAAAATTGTAATTAATGTATGCAATAAAAACATATTAAACGGACACAATTAAAACCTGTTTAAACCTTGTTACCATCACCATTTGCGTGCAACTTAAAATTACAAGTCCATGGTAAATCACATTTACCAGAGTAGAGTTAGCACTGCCGACATCGCTCTAACGCAACCTATACTTTTAATGGATATTGCAACTGCTCTAATAAGCACACATATTACAAGTGGAAAGTTATAGTTTAAACTCGAGCAAAATCCGAAACGGCACTAAAATATTTAGTGTGGCTTGTTACTTGAAATAGAGTGTAAGGGTTACATTTTTTTTTACAAAGCACATCAAAAATATATTAAAATAAACTATTACACTCTTATATATAATATATTTTTTAAAAAATTGATACAAATCTTTTAAAAGGGTTAAAAGGATATGATATATAGCAAGGCGTTTGACTGGAAATATTTATACTGTGTATATATGTCTAAATATGTGTGTGTGTAATTATATATGTATAAATATGTACATACTGTATATACATATGCACACAAACACACACACATGTGTATTTGTGTTTATATGTGTAAATATGTGCACATATACATACATGTATAACACATATATAGACATATATACAGTATATATATATATATATATATATATATATATATATATATATATATACGAACAAACAGAGTAGCACTCCAAAGGTCTTTCAAGAATAGTAGTCACTTTAATAGTGAACGTTTTCGGATCACAAGGGATCCATCATCAGATTTACAAAAGTACCTTTACTTACCCACCAAACCGTGTTATAAGTGATTCTGCAAACAAACAAACAAACAAACGTGAGCACGCTCTCCTCAGTGGACCTGCCCCCCCAGAGAACCGGGAGACGTAATCGGCCGAGGCAACGTGGAACAGATTAAAACATCAAGAGAGCAACATGAGCAATAATAGGGGATAATATATCAAAACAAAAAAAATAAAGCAGAAATTACCTAGAGATGTAAGCACCTACTCAGTAAAAATTATATAAAATATATATCTCTAGTTAAAGCGTGGTTACCGTAGTAACAAGAAGCCCGAAACCGGAAGTGGTAATATCGGGTAATACTGAGTTGGTGGAACATCAGGGTAAACCGGCTATAATCAATGTCAAATAATAAAGCAGTTGAAACTCAACAGAGCATACACACAATATGATATACCTTGCTTGTCATCTAGCTGTGTATTCACCCACTCAGTACGTATCATAACGTGGTTGCCATAGCAACTAACACACAACCCGACACCGGAAATGAAAGTAACGGGTCATACTGTGTGGGTGGGACAACAAGGTTGCCAAGCAATAGTAAACAAACAAACCATAATGTGAAAAAATGGATATGAGTCAAGTATAGGCAAAGCAAATAGATGCTGGATCAGAAACAGAATTATGTGGGAATGCCCAAATATCAGGCACAATATAACCCACTAACGAATAGTCCAATCAAATCCAATATAACTGTGTGCTCTGCAGAGACTTTAACGTGTGAATTTGCATAAAAACGGACATGGTGGCAGCTACAATTAAAAAAGGACATAGGGAGAGCATCTAATAGTGTCAAATAGATGGCAAAGGATTGTAATATATCAAACACAGGAGAGAAAATGTAGAATGGATCATGGATCTCAAGTATGTTAGATTATAGAAACACTTGCCAGTCTAAGTGGGTGTTTAACCCCTTGGGTATGATTGTGTCCAATAAGAATGTCCATTTTGCTTCTTTCTGTAGGAGCAATTTGTCTCTATTACCTCCTCTCTGCATAGGTGGTACATGATCTATAATGGTGTACTTGAGATCTGATACACTGTGCTGTAATTCATAGAAATGTCTGGCCACAGGTTGTTCCGAAGTGGCATTTTTCAATGCGGTCCTAATGGCAGAGCGATGATTCGCCATCCGAGTCTTATCCACTAATTCTGACAAGAGTTATTTCATAAAGTTTCGATACAAACAACTTCTGGGAAATACTTACTTGTGTCACTATATGGACTGTCTGAACGGCTCCTGTTACTGAGCCTGGACACACCCACTTACCATCATCTTACTTGGTGTCACTATAACGGAATGACTGAACCGCTCCTGTTACGGAGCCTTGACACACCCACTATCGTCATCTGACGAGTTCTGCTGCATCTGTGTACATTAGTTCCCATCTACGCCAGCTAAGGCAGAGCATCTAATCCATCTCTCTCTCTCTGTACATGCAGATACCGGTAAGACTGAGAATACTCAGTTAAGTTGATTTCACAATCTCAGTTCCTCTCTACTGAAGTCGGAAGAAGGCTGAGCTCTGTCTTAAAATTTGTTCAGCTAATGTCGGACAGCCTGACTAGGTTAAATGTTATTAACAAGGCATTTCAGGATTGATTCTTAATTTTGCTAAAAACAATTTGATACAATGGGGGGTAGTTATCAAGCCGTCTACTTTTCTGGCTTCGCCGGCCCAATACGTCCGCCTAAGCTCGCCTACCATCGCTGCCGCGGACCAGAAAAAATACGCCTAAGTTATCAAATAAAGCTGTCAAAAAGCCGCGGGGCGATGAGCAGCGGACTGTGACAGTTATCACTCATCCGATCTCGCTGCCCTTCGGCTTTTTCCCAGCTTTATTGCTAGCCTGTCACTAAGCACTCACACTAAACTGCACTGTTCTACCCCCTATACCGGCGCCCCCGGAGCCCCCCGCAACTAAATAAAGTTACTAACCCCTAAACCGCCGCTCCTAGACCCTGCCACAACTCTTATAAATGTATTAACCCCTAAACCGCCGCTCCTAGACCCTGCCGCAAGTCTGATAAATGTATTAACCCCTAAGCCGCCGCTCCCGGACACCGCTGCCACCTACATTATACCTAGTAACCCCTATCCTGCCCCCCCTATACCGTCGCCCTCTATTATAAAATTATTAACCCCTATCCTGCTGATCCCGCACCTCTCCGCAACTAAATAAATAGTTTAACCCCTAAACCGCCGCTCCCTGAACCCGCCGCAACCTATATTAAACCTATTAACCCCTATCCTGCCCCCCCTACACCGTCGCCACCTATAATAAATGTATTAACCCCTAATCTGCCCCCCTACACCGTCGCCACCTATAATAAATGTATTAACCCCTAATCTGCCCCCCCTACACCGTCGCCACCTATAATAAATTTATTAACCCCTATCCTGCCCCCCACTACGCCGCCGCCACTGTAATAAAATGATTAACCCCTAAGCCTAAGTCTAACCCTAACCCTAACGCCCCCCTAACTTAAATATTAATTAAATAAATCTAAATAAATTAACTCTTATTAACTAAATGAATCCTATTTAAAACTAAATACTTACCTTTAAAATAAACCCTAATATAGCTACAATATAAATAATAATTATATTCTAGCTATCTTAGGATTTATATTTATTTTACAGGTAACTTTCAATTTATTTTAACCATGTACAATAACTATTAAATAGTTATTAACTATTTAATAGCTTACCTAGCTAAAATAAAGAGAAATGTACCTGTGAAATAAATCCTAACCTAAGTTACAATTACACCTAACACTACACTATACTTTAATAAATTATTCCTATTTAAAAATAAATACTTACCTGTAAAATAAACCCTAAGATAGCTACAATGTAATTAATAATTATATTATAGCTATTTTAGGATTTATATTTATTTTACAGGTAACTTTGTATTTATTTTAGCTAGTTAGAATAGTTATTAAATAGTTATTAACTATTTAATAACTACCTAGCTAAAAGAAATACAAAATTACTTGTAAAATAAATCCTAACCTAAGTTACAATTAAACCTAATACTACACTATCATTAAATTAACTAAATAAACTACCTACAAATAACTACAATTAAATACAATTACATAAACTAACTAAAGTACAAAAAATAAAAAAAGCTGTTACAAAAAATACAAAATTAAGTTACAAACATGTTAAAAATATGACAACAATTTTAAGCTACTTACACCTAATCTAAGCCCCCTAATAAAATAACAAACCCCCCCAAAATAAAAAAAATCCCTACCCTATTCTAAATTAAATAAATTTCAAAGCTCTTTTACCTTACCAGCCCTTAAAAGGGCCATTTGTGGGGGCATGCCCCAAAAAGTTCAGCTCTTTTGCCTGTAAAAGAAAAATAAACCCCCCCCCAACATTAAAACCCACCACCCACATACCCCTAATCTAACCCAAACCCCCGTTACAAAAACCTAACACTAATCCCCTGAAGATCATCCTACCTTGAGTCGTCTTCACTCAGCCGAGCCACCGATGGAACTGAAGAGGACATCCGGAGCGGAAGAAGTTAATCCTCCAAGCGGCGCTGAAGAAATCTTCCATCCGATGAAGTCATCATCCAGGCGGCGCTGAAGAAGTCTTCGATCCGGCCGATGTCATCTTCAAAGAGGCGCTGAAGAGGTCTTCTATCCGGGCGAAGTCATCTTCCAAGCCGGGTCTTGAATCTTCCTTCCGCTGACGCGGAACCACCTTCTTCACCGACGGACTACCACGAATGACGGCTCCTTTAAGGGACATCATCCAAGATGGCGTCCCCTCAATTCCGATTGGCTGATAGGATTCTATCAGCCAATCGGAATTAAGGTAGGAAAAATTTGATTGGCTGATGGAATCAGCCAATCAGATTGAGCTCGCATTCTATTGGCTGTTCCGATCAGCCAATGGAATGCGAGCTCAATCTGATTGGCTGATTGGATCAGCCAATCGGATTGAACTTGAATCTGATTGGCTGATTCCATCAGCCAATCAGATTTTTCCTACCTTAATTCCGATTGGCTGATAGAATCCTATCAGCCAATCGGAATTGAGGGGACGCCATCTTGGATGACGTCCCTTAAAGGAGCCGTCATTCGTCGTAGTCAGTCGGTGAAGAAGGTGGTTCCGCGTCGGCGGAAGGAAGATTCAAGACCCGGCTTGGAAGATGACTTCGCCCGGATAGAAGACCTCTTCAGCGCCTCTTTGAAGATGACATCGGCCGGATCGAAGACTTCTTCAGCGCCGCCTGGATGATGACTTCATCGGATGGAAGATTTCTTCAGCGCCGCTTGGAGGATTAACTTCTTCCGCTCCGGATGTCCTCTTCAGTTCCATCGGTGGCTCGGCTGAGTGAAGACGACTCAAGGTAGGATGATCTTCAGGGGATTAGTGTTAGGTTTTTGTAAGGGGGGTTTGGGTTAGATTAGGGGTATGTGGGTGGTGGGTTTTAATGTTGGGGGGGGGTTGTATTTTTCTTTTACAGGCAAAAGAGCTGAACTTTTTGGGGCATGCCCCCACAAATGGCCCTTTTAAGGGCTGGTAAGGTAAAAGAGCTTTGAAATTTATTTAATTTAGAATAGGGTAGGGATTTCTTTTATTTTGGGGGGGTTTGTTATTTTATTAGGGGGCTTAGATTAGGTGTAAGTAGCTTAAAATTGTTGTCATATTTTTAACATGTTTGTAACTTAATTTTTTATTTTTTGTAACTTAGCTTTTTTTATTTTTTGTACTTTAGTTAGTTTATGTAATTGTATTTAATTGTAGTTATTTGTAGGTAGTTTATTTAGTTAATTTAATGATAGTGTAGTATTAGGTTTAATTGTAACTTAGGTTAGGATTTATTTTACAGGTAATTTTGTATTTCTTTTAGCTAGGTAGTTATTAAATAGTTAATAACTATTTAATAACTATTCTAAGTAGCTAAAATAAATACAAAGTTACCTGTAAAATAAATATAAATATTAAGATAGCTATAATATAATTATTAATTATATTGTAGCTATCTTAGGGTTTATTTTACAGGTAAGTATTTATTCTTAAATAGGAATAATTTATTAAAGTATAGTGTAGTGTTAGGTGTAATTGTAACTTAGGTTAGGATTTATTTCACAGGTACATTTCTCTTTATTTTAGCTAGGTAAGCTATTAAATAGTTAATAACTATTTAATAGTTATTGTACATGGTTAAAATAAATTGTAAGTTACCTGTAAAATAAATATAAATCCTAAGATAGCTAGAATATAATTATTATTTATATTGTAGCTATATTAGGGTTTATTTTAAAGGTAAGTATTTAGTTTTAAATAGGATTCATTTAGTTAATAAGAGTTAATTTATTTAGATTTATTTAATTAATATTTAAGTTAGGGGGGCGTTAGGGTTAGGGTTAGACTTAGGTTTAGGGGTTAATAATTTTATTACAGTGGCGGCGGCGTAGTGGGGGGCAGGATAGGGGTTAATAAATTTATTATAGGTGGCGACGGTGTAGGGGGGGCAGATTAGGGGTTAATAAATTTATTATAGGTGGCGACGGTGTAGGGGGGGCAGGATAGGGGTTAATACATTTAATATAGGTTGCGGCGGGTTCAGGGAGCGGCGGTTTAGGGGTTAATACATTTATTATAGTTGCGGTGGGCTCCGGGAGCGGCAGTTTAGGGGTTAATATGTATAGAGTAGCTTGCGGTGGGCTCCGGGAGCGGCGGTTTAGGGGGTAATAACTTTATGTAGTTGCGGCGGTGTAGGGGGGGTCAGATTAGCGGTGTTTAGACTCGGGGTACATGTTAGGGTGTTAGGTGTAGACAGCTCCCATAGGAATCAATGGGATGTCTGTCAGCAGCGAACTTGTACTTTCGCTATGGTCAGACTCCCATTGATTCCTATGGGATCCGCCGCCTCCAGGCTGGCGCTTTGAAAACCAGGTACGCTGGGCCGTAAAAGTGCAGAGCGTACCTGCTAGTTTTTTGATAACTAGCAAAAGTAGTGAGATTGTGCCGCACTTGTGTGCGGAACATCTGGAGTGACGTAAGAATCGATCTGTGTCGGACTGAGTCCGGCGGATCGAAGTTTACGTCACAAAATTCTACTTTTGCCGGTCTCGAGCCTTTGATAACTAAGGCGAATCAGCCTCGCCACAAATACGCTGCGGAATTCCAGCGTATTTGAGGTTGACGGCTTGATAACTAGGCCCCATAATCTGAAGCAACTTTGGTATTAGCAACAACTCGTAACTTGCTCTGATTATATACTACTTGTAACCTTTGTATTAAATTCACTTTAAGCAGTAACATATCTATTTGTGTCAGTAGGTCTAATGCCAAGTTATACATTCTAACCAACTACTGAGTTTGCAGTTGAGATCCACATATATACCACCCTTATAAGGACACAGTAATATTTCAGTAGTGAAATAAGGTTTATTGGATTAACAGAAAATGTGCAATAAGCATCAAAACGAAATTAGACAGGTGCATAAATTTAGGCACCCCAACAGAAATATTGCATCAATATTTGGTAGAGCTTCCTTTAGCAGAAATAACAGCCTCTAGACACTTCCTATAGCCTGTAATGAGTGTCTGGATTATGGTTGAAGGTATTTTGGACCATTCCTCCTTGCAAAACATCTCCAGTTCAGTTAGGCTTGATGGTTGCCGAGCATGGACACAGATTTTCAATGACATTTAGGTCTGGAGACTGGGATGGCCATTCCAGAACATTGTACCTGTTCCTCTGCATAAATGCCAGAGATTTTGAGCAGTGTTTTGGGTCGTTGTCTTGATGAAATATCCAGCCCCGGCGTAACTTCAACTTTGTGACTGATTCCTCAACATTATTCTCAAGTATCTTCTGATATTGAGTGGAATGCATGCGACCATGACAACTTTAACAAGATTCCCAGTACCGGCACTGGCCACACAACCCCAGAGCATGATGGAACATCCACCAAATTTTACTGTGGGTAGCAAGTGTTTTTCTTGGAACGATGTGTTCTTTTGCCGCCGTGCATAATGCCCCTTGTTATGACCAAATAACTCAATCTTTGTTTCATCAGTCCACAGCACCTTCTTCCAAAATGAAGCTGGCTTGTCCAAATGTGCGTTTGCATACCTCAAGCGACTCTGTTTGTGGTGTGTGTGCAGAAAAGGCTTCTTCCACATCACTCTCCCATACAGCTTCTCATTGTGCAAAGTGCGCTAAATTGTCGAACGATGTACAGTGACACCATCTGCAGCAAGATGATGTTGTAGGTCTTTGGAGGTGGTCTGTGGGCTGTTTTTAACCATTCTCACCATCCTTTGCCTTTGTCTCTCCGATATTTTACTTGGCCTGCCACTTCTGGCTTTAACAAGAACTGTGCCTGTGGTCTTCCATTTCCACCCTATGTTTCTCACAGTGGACACTGACAGCTTAAATCTCTGTGATAGCCTTTTGTAGCCTCCCCCTAAACCATAATGTTGAACAATCTTTGTTTTCAGGTCATTTGAGAGTTGTTTTGAGGCCCCCATGTTGCCACTCTTCAGAGGAGAGTCAAAGAGAACAACAACTTGCAATTGGCCACCTTAAATACCTTTTCTCATGATTGGATGCACCTGTCTATGAAGTTCAAGGCTTAATGGGCTCACCAAACCAATTGTGTGTTCTAATTAATCAGTGCTAGGTAGTTACAGGTATTTAAATCAACAAAATGACAAGGGTGCCCAAATGTATGCACCTATCTAATTTCGTTTTGATGCATATTGCACTTTTTCTGTTAATCCAATAAACTTCATTTCAATACTGAAATATTACTGTGTCCTTCAGTTATTTGGTAGATCAAAATGAAATTGTAATGCTCGTGGGATACTCCTCTATCAGACCGAACTCGGCCAGTAGTCTTGTTATGCCGGAGTCGAGCCAGAAAGATAGGGAATATCCCAGAGCAGAGAATAGTAGAAAAATGAGGAGAGCGGCACCCACCACAGGCAGGACAGCACAAGGAGAATTACAAGAATGGTCAGGCAGGCAGGATTTGGCAACAATAAATAAGTCCAGCAATTCAGGGTTTAACCAGGTAGCGTAGTGAAATAAGCAGGGTTCAGCAACAATATATCAGTCAGTAGTGCAGGGGTTAACCAGATAGCGCAGTGACACAGCCCTAGGCAACAAGCAGGAAGGAGATGCAGAACCCCTAGCAACGGCTAGAGCGGCGTGGCATGACATAGCCCCCTCCACAAGGGTTCCCTCTGGGAACTGGAGTCGGGTTCAAAGGATGAGCAGCATGGAACTTGGAGACCAGAGATGGAGCATGCACACCACGGGCAGGAACCCAAGAACGATCCGCCAGTGAGTAACCCTTCCAATGTACAAGGTATGGCAATTGTCTGTGCCTGTATCCGGAGTCCAGGATCTTAGCCACCTCATATTCGGGGTCCCCACGTATCAGAAGCAGAGGAGGCGGAGCTCGGAGCTGGGTATATCTATCCTTATAAGGTTTAATCAGGGAGATGTGGAAGACTGGATGTATACGTAGGGGTTTCGGGAAGGCTACTTTGTAGGTGACAGTCTTTTTAGGACCTTGTAATGACCGATATTCTAATTCTTGAGCAGAAGGTAGTTTGGTTAGTGGTACAAAGTGAGCCAGTCTGGAAAAGCGGTCTACCACCACCCAGATAACTGTATGGTGATTGGAAGAGGGAAGGTCCACGATGAAGGCCATAGTGATGTGTGTCCAGGGTCGTTTGGGAATGGACAATGGTTGGAGCAAGCCAGGAGGCAAGGATCGGGGAGTTTTGTTGGCCACACAAATCGTGCAGTCTTTCACGTAATCCTGAGCGTCCAACTTAATAGTAGGCCACCATACATGTTTGGAAAGACGTTTGAAAGTTTTAGTCAAACCAGGATGTCCCGAAAGCTTGCTATCATGAACCCATGCTAGCACAGGGATACGTAGATTCAGGGGTACAAAGAGGATATCGGAGGCCATTGGGGCACCAGGAGGTTTACTAGACTGAGCACATTGCAATCAATGCAGAAGGGTGGTATTGAGTTGAGCAACCACACAGGAGGGGGGTATGATGTGTATTTGATAGGAGCTTCAGAGGAATCTTGTGAGTGAGGGAACTGACGGGAAAGGGCGTCTGACTTCTTGTTTTTGGTCCCGGGAAGATAAGAGACCACAAAGTTAAAACGGGAAAAGAACAAGGCCCACCTGGCCTGTCGGGGATTGAGTCTATGAGCAGTCAGATTCTTGTGATCGGTGAGAATCTGAATAGGATTGGTGGCACCCTCTAACCAGTGACGCCATTCCGTCAAGGCCATCTTAATGGCTAAGAGTTCACGGTTACCCACATCGTAGTTCCTCTCAACCGGAGTAAAGCGTTTAGAGAAAAATGCTACAGGGTGTGACTTTAAAGTCAAAGGGTCCCTCTGGGTAAGAACTTCTCCAGCTCCTATCTCAGAGGCATCAACCTCTAAAGTGAACTGTAGGTCAGGATCAGGATGGTGAAAGACAGGAGCTGAACAAAAAGCATTTTCAGACAAGAAAAGGTGTTTATGGCCTTAGCAGGCCAATGTTTACAGTCTTTGTTCTGCTTTGTCAATTCAGTGAGAGGAGCCACTGTTTGGGAAAAGTTCTTTATAAACTTGTGGTAGTAATTGGAGAATCCCAAGAATTCCTTTAAAGAGGTAGGTTGAGGCCATTGTAGAACTGCAGTGAGTTTAGCAGGATCCATGGCAAAACCCTTCTTCAAGATGACATAACCAAGGAATTAGATTGGCTCCCGATCAAACTCACACTTTTCTAATTTTGCTACCAAAGAATTCTCTCTGAGGCGAAGAAGCACTTGTCTCATGTGCTTATGTTGCTCCTCTAAAGTGGAAGAGAAAATAAGGATATCATCCAGATAAATGATGACCATGCGGTTAAGGAGAGGAAGGGCGAATAAAGCCTTTGGCTAGGTTCTCTTGGATGTTCTCCTCCATGGATTTGGTTTCAGCCTTGAAGAGTGGATAAGTCCTCCCTTTAGGAAGTGGGGCTCCGGGAGAGGTCAATCTTGCAGTCATAAGGACGGTGAGGTGGCAGCACGTCGGCTGCTTTTTTCCCGAACACATCAACAAAGTCTGTGTATGCCGAAGGAAGGTTTGAAGGAGTCTGTATACTGGCTATGGGAATACAGGGCAGAGGAATGACTTAAGCAAGACAGGATTGGAAACAGGAGGTACCCCAGGAGGCCAGTTGTCCCTCAGTCCAGTCGAACCGTAGCCAAGGAAGGCCAAGGATGACAGGTTGTGCTGGGGAATGAATGAACCTCAAACTGCAGCTGTTCAGAGTGGAGGACTCCCACAGTCAGGGTCAGGGGTGCTGACTCAAAATGGATCATGCCCGAACCAAGGGGGGGTGCCATCCAGGGTGGTTATTTTGAGACAGTATCTTTTCTGCAGAAGAGGTAACCCGGCTTGTATCATAAAACGGTGATACAGGAAGTTTCCAGCTGCCCCTGAATCAATGAAGGCTTGAGTGTGGACAGTATTTTGAAGGAAGGTAAGGGTAACAGGTACCAGGAGTCGAGAGGAATGAGGGGATTTCGTTGAGACCATGCTTAGAGGTACCCCAGTGTTATCCCCTAAGCATTGGCTTTTCCCGGCTGAATGTCACAGTCCTTCAGCTGGTGGATGTTAGATCCACAATAAAAACATAGTGTTAGTCTCCTTCTTCCTGTCGTTCAGACTCTGAAGGTTTGAAGGAGGAGAGATCCATGGGTTCCTCTACTGAGGTAACTGGAGTAGCTGAAGGGACGAACTGGAGGTCGGGAGGGAAGGACCCTCCTAGCTCTGTCTCTCTCAGCTTGTCTTTCCTGAAAGCAAGTGCCCAGATTGATACAAAGCACTATGAAATCATCCAAAGAAGAGGGAATATCACGATAAGTGAGTTAATCTTTGATGCGATCATGGAGACCCCTCCTGAAGGCTGCCTTGAGAGCACTGCCATCCTAAGTGTTTTCTAGTGCCAAGGTGCGGAACTCAATGGCAAATTGTGCCACGGTTTTACTGCCTTGGTGTAGATCCAGGAGAGAATATTCTGCAGCAGAGGTACGGCCTGAAGTCCAAAACACAGAAGACAAGGCAGTAATGAACTCATCAGCTTCCTGCAGAAGGGTAGCATTCTGTTCCAAAAGGGGAGAGACCCAGGCTAGAGCTTTGTCCTTTAACAAAGAAATGATAAAGGTGACCCTTGACTGATGAGACTGGAAGGTGTGAGGATCATTGTGGAAGTGCAGCCTGCATTGGTTCAGAAAGCCCCTGCAGTCAGTAGTACCATCCTACTTGTCAGGCAAGGGTATCCGGGGTATACTTCCAGGAGTGGAGGGAGAAGTCACGGCACTGGGAGTAGGGGCTGGTGGTATAGCAACAGGAGCTGCATCCCTCGCGGCAACTAGTAAGGCGAGTTGAGCGGTAATAGCCTCCAGCTTTGAATTCATATTATGCAGCTGCGTGGTATGGGTTCCCAACATCTGTCCCTGTAGATAAACAGCTTGTGCCAGCTCATCTGGCTGCATGGCCCAATTATAATGTAATGCTCGTGGGATACTCAGACCGAACTCGGACAGTAGTCTTATTATCCCGGTGTCGAGCCGGAAAGATCACAGGGCAGAGAATAGTAGACAAATGAGGAGAGCAGCACTCACCACAGGCAGGACAGCACAAGGAGAATTACAAGAATGGTCAGGCAGCAAGGATTCGGCAACAATAAATAAGTCCAGCAATTCAGGGGTCAACCAGGTAGTATAGTGAGACAAGCAGGGCTCAGCAACAATATATCAGTCAGTAGTGCAGGGGTTAACCAGGTAGCATAGTGAGACAGGCAGGGATTAGCAACAATAAATCTGTCCAGCAATTCAGGGGTTAACCAGGTAGCATAGTGAGACAGGCAGGGATCAGCAGCAATAAATCTGTCCAGCAAATGATCTATCACACCCAGGAGTACACGGAGTAGCACCTATACTTGGGCAGTGACAGAGCGTTTGCTGCCAGTTTAAATAAGGAGAGGATTGGTGCCACAGGACCGGTCTGCATCAGGAGCGTGCGGCAATGACATCAGTGCCGCACGCATCCTGAGCCGACACAGCCCTAGGCAACAAGCAGGAAGGAGACACCGCTGATCCAAACACCCAATTATTTATAAACGAAAATCATGGAAATTGTCAGGGGTGCCTAAACTTTTGCTTACGACTGTACATATATATATATATATATATATATATATATATATATATATATATATATATAAACACTTTTGAGCCCTTTCCAGTCAAAAACCTTGCAACATGCAGTATCATTTTTATTCAATTTTATCAATATCTTCATTTAGAAAAAAAATACATTTATTTTTCCTTTATTGCACACAAGCTTTTTTCTATTGCTTTTTTGAAATACAAGTCTATGCGGAGAAAACGTTAGTGCGATCACGATATCTGAAGTTAGTGGGACTGAGTCTTTTGCTTGCAGGATGTCATTTTATTTTCAACTTGCAATATGCATGCCAATGCGGCCGCACACATTTTTCACTTTGTGCACAGTTAGAAGTACTAGCAAAAAAAAAAATAGCGCAACACTTGTAATCTGACCCTTTATCTTTTTGTGTAGATGACCACCATATGTTGTAATCTGGGGTTGGGGCACTTATGTAGTTCCCCCTGGCACTTACCCACTTTTACTCCCCCCCACATAAGAGGTGGCCAAGTGGCTGGCATCATCTGGGGATCCTGGGGATGCAGTTGACATCACCAGCCCTGAAGATCGAAAAGTATATGCAGCAGCTAGGAGCTTAAGCGAGCTGGAGAGACGTGTGCAGTAATTTGAGTGACTCATGGGAGCCCCTACCAGCAAATCATTTAAAGTTATAACCCCTTCTTGTTTGTCTATAGTAGCGTTTCCCAACCGCGGCTCTCAAGTACCTCCAACAGGCCTGGTTTTCATTATAGCTGAATCAGTACACAGGTGAAGTAATCAGCTGATCAGTAACCAACCTGCTCTCATCCATCAGCTGATTATTTCTCCTGTGCTCTAGTTCAGCTATAATGAAAACCAGGACTGTTGGGGGTACTTGAGGACCGTGGTTCAGAAACACTGGATAGAGTTTAGAAAAATAAAACAAAACATATTGTTTATAACCTATATATATATGTGTAATTACCCTTTTGTTTGTGTAATTACTGGGCAGCACTCCAAAAGGTGTGTATATAAACTTTTTGTAAGGTGTGCTAAACCAAATTTAGCATTTGTATTAAAACATAATCAGGGAGACTGACCATCTCCCATTGGTTAAAGCACCCCACCCAAGCACAGATGTGCTCATAACTGTGTAATAGAGGTGTGAATATTAAGCCTGGGAGTCTCATTTTATTATGAAGAGTAAAAGCAGGAATGATTCAGCCCACTGTTGCAAAGGACTGTAGTGTTAGAACCAGTCTATATTGGGGCACCTTGTAAGTGGTGACTGGCTAAGCAAAATATGGCCATATTGTGTGACTAATATCCCAATTATATTTAAAAAGAATAGTTGTTCCTTGATATTGTTTGCAGGCATTTTTTTGCAGCAGTTCAAAAAATATGTTGGGCTTTGAAAATGGATGTGCGCCAATACCTTTTTGTTTGTGTAATTACTGGGTCATATTGGCAGCACTCCCAAAGATGTGTATATAAACTTTTTGTAAGGTATGCTAAACCAAATTTTGCATTTATATATATATATATATTATTTTTTATAAGGTCTAGTTAAGACCCCTTGTTAAAAAAAATGCCTAGAAACCCCTCTTCTTATAATAAAGAAGATTAATAAATAATAATAAAAAATCCCTACATAGGTTTTAATAGCCAGGTGATCACCGTGGTAATAGTGATCACATGGGGTAAATAAATGTCCATTTATTTAAAGGGACAGTCTACACCAGAATTTTTATTGTTTAAAAAGATAGATAAACCATTTATTACCCATACCCTAGTTTTGCATAACCAACACAGTTATATAAATACACTTATTACCTCAGTGATTATCCTGTATCTAAGCATCTGCAAACTGCCCCTTTATTTCAGTTCTTTTGACAGACATCCAATTTAGCCAATCAAAACTGGCTCACTGGAACTTCACGTGCATGAGCACAGTGTTGTCTATATGACACACATGAACTAACACCCTCTACTGGTGAAAAACTATCAAAATGCCCTGAGAAAGGAGGCGGACTTCAAGGGCTTAGATATTAGCATATGAACCTCCTAGGTTTAGCTTTCAACTAAGTATACCAAGAGAACAAAGTAAAATTGGTGATAAAAGTAAATTGGAAATTTGTTTAAAATTACATTCTCTATCTGAATCATAAATGTTTATTTTGGACTAGACTGTCCCTTTAAGTATAGTCTCATGGGAGCCATATGTGCACATTAATGTTATATTATCATATAAGCCCCTATTTATTTGAGGGTAGCCTCTTGTTCTTTAAACTAAAGTATTTAAATAAAGAAAAACACATACACATAATTATTTCCAACCTTCTTTATTAAAATTTTTAATGAAAATATAATTTTTTTCACAAATTTTGTTGTTGAGCTTTTAAATGCTATGATATATACATAAAATAATATGCGCGGGTGACGAACTGAAAAATGGCCTTCAGCAGAGCTTAAATGTGAGATGCAGAAAAAGACTCCAAAACAGCTCAGCAAAGGGCTTTATTTTTCTATGGTAAAATTAGTCAACTTAGTAAATTATTAATCATTTATTAAACAGGTATTTAAGCAAACATCCTTTACTTTCTAATCTCCATCTAATAGCTAAATATAATTATATATTTATATATACACACAGTATCCACACCTAAACTACCTATTATGCCTGCAGCTATTTAAAAAAATGCTTTTCCTTTCATGATTGTTGATATAAAACTAATAAACCTCCTTAAAAGAGCAAATTACATGAGACAAGGTAAGGATGGAGGGGAAGGTAAACATTAGCTCCCAGAAAATTAGTTAAAAGTATTAACCCAAGCCTACCTGGGAGAAAGTGAAATAAGCACAATTTTAAACTGTAGTTTATAGCAAAAGGCAGCAAGATAAATAATGTTATACAGGTAGCCCTCAGTTTACGCCGGGGTTAGGTTCCAGAAGGAATGGTTGTAAATCGAAACCGTTGTAAATTGAAACCCAGTTTATAATGTAAGTCAATGGGAAGTGAGGGAGTTAGGTTCCAGGCCCCTCTCAAAATTGTCATAAGTAACACCTAATACATTACTTTTAAAGCTTTGAAATTAAGACTTTAAATGCTAAACCACATTATAAACCTAATAAAATAATCACACAACACAGAATATATAATTAAACTAAGTAAAATGAACAAAAACATTTGCTAAACAGCATTATAAACCTAATAAAATAATCACACAACACAGACTTCATTTGCATTTTTCTGCAAACAGTTCTTTCTATGCATTCCAATCTGCACTGATTTATAGACAGGAAGATCTTGTTCCTTTGAAATCTGCTCAATAGCTCAGGTCTGGTTAAACTGATTAATTTCAGCTTGCTTGGCTTTGCTGCAACACAAGGGGACAGCTCCAACTACTGGCTATTTTAATCAATGCACTGCTTCTCAATGCTTTTCAATAGCAGTCACATGACTGGAAAAAAAGGTTGTTATTCTGAAACGGTGTAAATTGAACCGTTGTAAACCGAGGGCCACCTGTACTTTCTTTAATTAAACTTTCTATACATTGTTGAAACGTTAAAGGGACAGTCTAGTCCAAAATAAACTTTCATGATTCAGATACGGCATGTAATTTTAAACAATTTTCCAATTTACTTTTATCACCAATTTTGCTTTGTTCTCTTTTTATTCTTAGTTGAAAGCTTAACCTAGGAAGTTCATATGCTAATTTATTAGACCTTGAAGGTCACCTCTTTTCAGAATGCATTTTAACAGGTTTTTCACCACTAGAGGGCATTAGTTCATGTGTTTCATATAGATAACATTGAGCTCATGCACGTGAAGTTATCTGGGAGCCAGCACTGATTGGCTAAACTGCAAGTCTGTCAAAAGAACTGAAATAAAGGGTCAGTTTGCAGAGGCTTAGATACAAGATAATCACAATGGTAAAAAGTATATAAATATAACTGTGTTGGTTATGCAAAACTGGGGAAAGGGTAATAAAGGGATTATCTATCTTTTAAAACAATAAAAATTCTGGTGTAGACTGTCCCTTTAAGTTTAATGCTCCTTTAAAGCATGCTGAAAACAGATTAGTTATATTTGTGTTTGTTAACAAACTTGTTATCAGCGTTTCCTGTAACATTTGATCTCCCCTGAAGGATTGTCCATTCCAGGATGCTTCATTACTTTCTATGAGGAGCAACTTGACACTCACCTTGACACACACCCTTTTGTAGAGAACTGAGGGAGGTTTGCCCATGCAAGAGTTGGTGTAATATTTCACTCCATGATGGTGAATTTTAGAGAATTTGGCCCTATATAAATTACCTATGTTTTAAAAAAAACTATTAGTAATTGAAATTAAAGATAAGCCTAAATATATTTGTCATTTTGCACCATCGTTATGCAAAATAAGTAGGAGTTATGCTGCATAGGGTTGCCACCTCGGCCATGTTTTCCTGGATACCTATTAGTTACATATGCTTCAGGGTTTGCAAAGGGGAACATGAATTGCACCCCTGGACAGCACACAAATAGTTATTCTGGAAAGAAGTATTAATTTTCCTCCCTGCACACCCTGCAGCATGAGGTCCAGGAAAACATGGCCGAGGTGGTAACCCTATTGCTGTATCTACTGTAACTTATATGTGTCCAAACTGTTTGAAAGGAGAAGCCAAAAAGCACAAACAGTAGCTAAATGAACAGGTGGGTCTTTATCTGCCTGACTAGACAGAAAAGGGAACGTTTTTTTGGTAATATATTTCCCTTTAACCAGTTTGTGAGTATACCTCAACTAAAAAAGTCTGAAACCAAAGGTGATGAGATAAAATCCGTTAGCTTAAAGATCTATATCTTTGTTTTTACATTTATTTATTTATTGAAGGGTAAAACGGTGGTTTAAGGGAAAACTGTTGTCACAATTTAAAAAAAAGTGTATGTTTATATTAAAATGAAATACAAACAACAGTGGTTTTTATCTTTTTATGTGCTGTATGCTGTATACACATATGACTGCAAGACATTTATTGGAAATGAGCAGTATGCTCTTATTTTAATCGTTGCAGTAATGTACTAGTCTAAACAACCACTTGATCTGATTTGTTTACATAATAAAATACTGTTTTGTCTGATGATATAAAGGTATATGAATAGTCAGTTCGCTCTTGCTTTATGTCAACACTACTTGTTTTCATAAAAATAAGGAAGTTAGCACTTTTTAAAGCAAAAGCTTGTATACTTTAGTCTGTAAACACTGATTAACAATTAGCAGTAAAAGGGACATCACGCTTTTGTTTTTGAATATAAATATTTTTGCAATACACATATATCTTTGCTGAAGAATACACGCTACTGTTGATTGTCTGTCCAAAAGCAGTGTTTGAATGAGGGTGCGCATGGCATATGTGCGTATGCTCCTTGCATGCTTTGACTGATTTGTTCTTGCACATTTACATTTTGAGTTTCATATCCCTTTAAATGTTAAAGGTGTTGTTAATTGTATTTATATGTGGCATGCCTTGGATTTAAGAACACATTTTCAAGAATAATAAAGCAACTACTAATTAAGACACTACTTTATAATAAGAATCTATTGCTCAAAGTAAACTTTCCTATTTTTTATGCATACAAATTTTCTATGTTTATGATTTAAATTAGTAATCATAATACTGTACTCTATATAGAGTGGCCTGTACAATATTGATTTATCCTTGGATAAATCAAATTGCCACAAACAATCTAACTTTTTGCCATTGATGCAAGACTTTATGGGCGAAATTACACATACGGCGGCGCCCACAAAAGCTGGCTCGGCTGTTTTTAGTCAGATATTGCTATCACATATATGGCGCCGGTGCATATATTTCACCCATCGGCCGCTATTTTTACTCCCATAAACTAACTTAGAACCGGTGTCGCAAGTCGGTATCACATATTCAGCTCAAGTATTTACACAGTGAAAATGGAAACATTTTACTCCATTTTCAGCTTGCCACACATAGGCAGGAGCAGCAAGCCTTGTGCTGAATATATAACTACCGTAACTCCCTGGAAGTCTTAACAAACACCTAAAGCATGTGCAATATCTACCTGTCAACCGCCATCCCCCCACCGCAATAACTAAATAAAAAGTATTAACCCCTAATCCGCCAACCCCCTCATCGCAAAGTACATAATAAAGTTATTAACCCCTAATCTGCCTTTCACCCACATCACAATCTAACTAATACAGTTATTAACCACTAAACCGCCATTCACCCACAACGCAAATAAGCTAATTAAATTATTAACTCCATAACTTCCATCCCCCCACATCACAAAGTATCTAATTACACTATTAACCCCTAATCCGCCAAACCCCACAACACAATCTACCTATTAACACTATTAACCTCTAAACCGCCAACCCCCCATAATGCAATATACATAATTAACTTATTAACCTCTAAACCGCCATCCCCCCACAACGCAAAGAACTAATCTAATCACTAAGCCCCCTAACCTAACACCCTCTAAATGAACCCCAATTACATAAAATAAAAAAGATTACCTTACTAATATATTAATTAAAATTTACCAAAATAATAAAATCCTAACTTAAAATAAAAAATCCTAACATAAAAAACAAACCCTGAAATTAAATTAAATTAAAAATAATCTAATAGTACAGAAAATAAAAAAGTCTACAGAAAAAAATAAACCAAATTATCCAAAATATTTTTTTAAACCTAATCTAATACCCCTATAAAAAATAAAAAAGCCACCCCAAAATAAAAACACCCCTAATGTAAGAATAAACTACCAATAGCCCTTAAAAGGGCCCTTTGTAGGGCATTGTCCTAAATCAAACAGCTTTTACCTAAATAAAGTACAAATTACTCCCAACCCCACCACCAACACCCCAAAATAAAAAACCTAACTCTAAAAAAACCTAAGCTACCTATTGCTCCTAAAGGGGCATTTGTATGGGCAAAGCCCTTTAAAAGGCAATCAGCTCTTTTGCTGCCTATTAAAATAAAAAATCCCTAATCTAAAAAAGAAAAACACCCAAAACCATTGCTCTGGATGAAATTTGAAAGTTGCTTAAAATTACATGCCACTATCTGAATCATGAAAGTTTAATTTTGACTAGATTGTCCCTTTAAAGAAACATGAAACCCACATTTTTTCTTTCATGATTTAGAAAGAGCATGCGATTTTAAACGTTTCAATTGGTGCACACAGATGCCTTATGTGATTGGCTCACCCATATGCATTGCTATTTTTTCAACAAAGGATATCTAAAGAATGAAGCAAATTAAATAATAGAAGTTAATTGGAATGTTGTTTAAAATTGCTATCTGAATCATGAAAGAAACATTTTGGGTTTAATGTCCCTTTAAATATTTATAAAACCACATACAGATATGTTAGCCAATGGGCTTACAACTCTTTTTAACAGCAGATTTCTTAACCATCCACATAATAAACTGTGTTGGACATTTCAGCTGAAAGAAATGGAATACAGTTCAAATCTATGGAGATTAGTTTTGTAACAAGGGGTTAATTCGAATCTTTTTTATATCAGCTCTCGGAAACTCGGTCTTGGCTAATGTTTCCAATTATTGATTGAGAACACAATGTTTTTCGCTTTGGTGAGTTATGCATCTGAAATCGAGAAAAGAAAACTACTGGTTTCTATTAGAAGGAAGGGTCTACAACTTATCTTCTAAAATGGAATTTTAACAGTTGTCACAAAGTTCTGGATATTGTAAGCAACATTGCACCATCTTATTTTTAAAAAAGTGTCATCTTGGTAGCAAATAAACAGGACGGAATGGCTAACAGCAAAATTGTGGTCACAAAGATGCAATCTCATTTTAGATCCTGGTCACGAAGACACAATCTTGTTTGAAATCCTGGCCATTAAAGGGACATTAACACTTTGGGAGGGTAATATAAAATGATAAATCGTATATATAAAAAACACTCTGCAATATACTTTCATTATATATTTGTCCCAGTTTCCATTAATTCCATTCTGAAAGTTCCTGATAGAAATGGAAGTGCAGAGCACTGTTATATTCCACACAGCCATTGGCTGAACACTCTAATGACCTATTTATAACTGTTCCTAATTGGGCACAGCACAGCAGCTCCCATTGTTTTATAGACACTAAAACTTTACACTTATTTTGTAAATATTTAAACAGCTAATGAAACTTTAAAAAAATACATCTGCATGTTATTCTAAGACTAATCTTTTCGTTTGAATGCATCATTCTGTCTAGTATTTATTTAGTGTTTAATGTCCCTTTAAGACACGGTTCTGTTTGAAAACCCAGTCACGAGTACACAGTGTGGAAGGATAGTATAGCTGTTAAGGGATTAATCAATTATTGTAGTACTAGTCCTAAAGCCCGTTCACACGGGCCATTTTTTGCAGTACAGCGGTCCCACCCCTTGCTCTTTCTCCCCCCTCTCTTTTGCGCTCTCTCTCTCCCCCTCTCTTTTGCGCTCTCTCCCCTCTCTTTTGTGCTCTCTCTTCCCCATCTCTTTTGCACTCTCTCCCCCATCTCTTTTGTGCTCTCTCTCCCCCATCTCTTTTGCGCTCTCTCCCCCATCTCTTTTGCGCTCTCTCCCCACTCTTTTGCGCTCTCTCTCCCCCCTCTCTTTTGTGCTCTCCCCCCTCTCTTTTGCGCGCTCTCTCTCTCCCCCATCTTTTGCTCTCTCTCTCTCCCCTATCTTTTGCTCTCTCTCCCCCCTCTCTTTTGCTCTCTCTCTCCCCCTCTCTTTTGCTCTCTCTTTCTCTCCCCCTCTCTTCTGCGTGCTCTCTCTCCCCCTATCTTTTGCGCTCTCTCTCTCCCCCCTCTTTTGCGCTCTCCCTCTCCCCCCTCTCTTTTGCTCTCTCTCTCTCCCCCCTCTCTTTTGCTCTCTCTCTCCCCCCTCTCTTTGGCTCTATCTCTCCCCCCTCTCTTTTGCTCTATCTCTCCCCCCTCTCTTTTGCACGCTCTCTCTCCCCCTCTCTTTTGCACGCTCTCTCTCCCCCTCTCTTTTGCACGCTCTCTCTCCCCCCATCTCTTTTGTGCTCTCTCTCCCCCCATCTCTTTTGCGCTCTCTCCCCCTCTCTTTTGAGCTCTCCCCCATCTCTTTTGCGCTCTCTCTCCCCCTCTCTTTTGAACTCTCTCCCCCCCTCTCTCTCCCCTCCTCTCTCTCCCCCTCTCTCTTTCCCCTCTCTCTCCCCCCCTCTCTTTTGTGCTCTCTCTGTCTCCCCCTCTTTTGCTCTCTCTCTCCCCCCCACTCTTTTGCGCTCTCTCTCTCCCCCTCTCTTTTGCACTCTCTCTCTCCCCCTCTCTTTTGCGCTCTCCCCCCCCCCCCTTACTTTTGCTCTCTCTCCCCCCTCTCTTTTGTACTTTCTCTCTCCCCCCTTTTTTGCTCTCTCTCTCTCTCCCTCTCTTTTGCGCCCTCTCCCCCTCTCTTCACGCTCTCTCCCCCTTTCTTTTGCTCTCTCTCCCCCCTCTCTTTTGCACTCTCTCTCCCCCTCTCGTTTGAGCTCTCTCCCCCCTCTCTCTCCCCCATCTCTTTTGCGCTCTCTCCCCCTCTCTTTTGAGCTCTCTCTCCCCCCCCTCTCTCTCTCCCCCATCTCTCTCTCCCCCTCTCTCTCTCCCCCTTTCTCTCTCCCCCCCTCTCTCTCTCCCTCCCCTCCTCTCTCTCCCCCTGCTCTCTCTCTCTCTCTCTCTCTCTCTCTCTCTCCCCCTCCTCCTCTCTCTCTCCCCCCCTCTCCTCTCTCTCTCTCCCCTTCTCTCCCCTCTCTCTCTCCCCCTCTCTTTTGTGCTCTCTCTCTCCCCCTCTTTTGCTCTCTCTCTCCCCCCTCTCATTTGTGCTCTCTCTCTCCCCCTCTCTTTTGCTCTCTCTCTCTCCCCCCTCTCTTTTGCTCTCTCTCCCCCCTCTCTTTTGTGCTCTCTCTCTCCCTCCTCTTTTGCGCTCTCTCTCTCCCCCTCGCTTTTGCACTCTCCCCCCCTCTCTTTTGTTCTCTCTCTCTCCCCCATCTCTTTTGCGCTATCTCCCCTCCTCTCTCTCCCCTCTTCTCTCTCTCCCCCCCTTCCGCCCTCTCTCTCTCTCTCTCTCTCCCCTCTTTTCTATCTCTCTCTCCCCCTCTCTCTCTCCCCTCTCCTCTCTCTCTCTCTCTCTCTCCCCCTCTCCCCTCTCTCTCTCCCCCCCTCCTCTCTCTCCCCTCCTCTCTATCTCTCTCCCCTCTCTATCTCGCGGCTGTGCCAGGCCACTCCCCCTTCACGACTGGCCACGCCCCTTCACGGTCATTCACACCCGACCACGCACCCTTCTCACCGACCACACCCACTTCTGCTGCAGTAGGACTCAAAGGCCAGGTGTGTTTGTCCTTGTGCTGTCTCTACTGCGCATGACAGCTTCGGACAAACACACTTGGCCTTTTATATAATAGGATTGCAAACATGGGGCCTATTGCAGCTGTAGTGCTGCATGTGATAACAGCAGTTGAGGGGTGTGGTAGATATCAGAAATTGGAATTGTACATACATCCCAAGCTACTGCACTTTTGAGCTACATTTAAGACCACACTTCTGCCCTACATAACTTATAAACTACCCCTCTTACTGCAAGTACCATTGCCCTTAAATAGTCCCCACATTCTTGATAAGTTAATGACCAAACTGGAATATAAACATTGAGTAATATTCTATAATATTTGATATGTAATTACACAACATATAATATAAATTTCTACAATATTTTATGATATTGAATTCCTTTCAATAATGTTATGGCGTCTTGTAAAAGCATGTGGCACTCAGTAAATATGTGACACAAGCTTCTCATGTTGCTAACAAATGCTTCCAGATGTGACTCAAGTTTGTTGGGAACTAAAAATATTCTCATACTTCATGCTTGTTTATGTCATCTACACATCTTGTGCTTCTGAAGATGTTTCAAAGCATATGGAACACAAGAAAGGAAATAAACACATCTAAATCAACAAACCCATCAACTCTGTACACTTCACTTTGTTGTATTTACATTTTAGAAGTTCTCTAGATATAATCTTTGACTCAAAAGTGTTCATTACTTTCTGCCAGCAAATTATGTTTTTTGTGTGTCTAAGCAATAATTTGCGTTGCTGCTGCGTCTGAAATGTTCTGTTTGACCCTTTTCATTAAATATTCTGTTCCCAAATTTTGTTGGTATCTGCGTACACAAATACATACAATGGGGCATATTTATCAAGTTCCATATGCCCCGTGTTTCTGGCGAGCCTGCAGACTCGCCAGAAACAGCAGTTATGAAGCAGCGGTCACAAAGACCGCTGCTCCATAACCTGTCCGCCTGCTCTGAGCAGGCGGACACACATTGCTACAATACAACCCGATCGAGTACGATCGGGTTGATTGACACCCCCCCTGCTGGCGGCCCATTGGCCGCGAGTCTGCAGGGGGCGGTATTGCACCAGCAGCTCTTGTGAGCTGCTGGAGCAATGCTGAATAGGGCAAGCGTATTGCTCGCCGTATTCAGAAAAGTCTGGCGGACCTGATCCACACTGTCGGATCAGGTCCGCCAGACTTTGATAACTAGAGGCCATTGCCTTCAATCTATGTATAAATAATGTTGCAAAATAATTATTGGGGTTTTATTTTGTTTTTTTTACTTCAGCTCTCATCAAAGCGCTAATGTTTCCTTACAAGACAAGAAAAATAAGTATGGAATGTAATGACATTGACCTTACAAAAAGTTGTTTTATTGAAACATTTTAAGTGCCACTATTTTTGCTATAAGTTTATATTTTTGGTTTTATGAAATTTCGTTAAGCTTTTACGATTTCATAAGTAACATATAAATACTTAAACAGCTTTCCATCTTTTTTTTTAATCTAATTTGCTTCATCCTTTATTAACCCTTTAAGGACACAGCTTTCAGTTTGCTCAATTGTTTTATGACGGAAAAAATCCATCATATGTCCTTAAGAGGTTAAGAAACATTCCCAGGTAGGCTCAGGAGCAGCAATGCACTACTAGGAGCTAGCAGAATATAGGTGGCTGCCTATATATGACCCTTGTCATCTGCTTAATCAATGCGTTTAGCTAGATCCCAGTAGTACAATGTTGCTCCTTTAACAAAGGATACCAAGAGAATGAAAATTAGAAATAAAAAGTAAATTCAAAAGTTTTTTAAAATTGTAAGCACTTTCTGAATCATTAAAGAAAAGTGTTTGGTTTCATTACCTTTAATTGCAATAGTAAATAAACATTCTTTTTTTTTTTTTTTTTTAATTTTACGTATTATGTGAAACATGAATTACTTTTTTTTTTTGTAAATAGCTTTATAAGGGTTTCAAAACATTACAGGTGATTTCAGGACATACAATGGAGCAGTCCATTCAAATAATAAGGATTGTTGTAGTCCAGTGTAACATTTAAGTTCTTTTCCTGTTTTTTTTTATATGTATAAAAAAAAGGAAGTCCTGTAAGTCTTTAGGGCAAAAATTTGGGTTTAGCTCTGTGATTTCAATCTGAGTTATCTTTAGAACTTGAAACTTGTAAACAATAATTGTATTTGTTTAATAAGGTGTTTTACTGGATTAGGAGAGTGATAATATTCTCTTTTCACCAATGGAGTCCTAGGGTTCCCAAATTACAAAGTGTAAGTCATATTGCTGTTGTGACCTATAGACTTAACCTTCCATGGATTTGAAGTGTATGATTAGGTGAATTAAGGCCTGCCATTATGGAGGATTGGGTTTCTTCCAATTCCTGGCAATTAGAAAATCAACATTCTGCTAATCATTAGTTAGTTGTGTAAAAGTTTCAAAGGTTGAAAGTGTGATTTGAGGAGGAATTCTAGGTGACGGCCATCTTAAGGGTCACACTGAACTTCAGCTCCTAATACTTCTTCAATATATTTGAATCGTGGACAGAAGATGTTATAATATTCTACTTAAAGGGGGATATCTATCAAGCCGTTAACTTTGTTGAATTCAACGGAACCAATATGCTCGCCTAACATCGCGGCCTCTGACCTAAATACGATCTCCATATTTATAAAAAAAGCCGCAACAATACGCGCACCATGTACGGGGCGATGAGCATCGGCTGTTGTTAACTAGCAGTCATCGATCTTGCGTCTATTCGGCTTTTTACCAACTTTATTTATACCCTGTCAATAAACGCCACCACTATACAAAAATGTTTAACCCCTATCCCGCCGCTCCTGGACCCCGCCGCCACCTAAATAAAGTTATTAACCCCTATCCCTCCTCTCCAGGACCCCGCCGCCACCTAAATAAATGTATTAACCCCTATCCTGACGCTCCTGGACCCTGACACCACCTAAATAAATGTATTAACCCCTATCCCGCCGCTCCCGGACCCCGCCGCCACTAAATAAACGTATAAACCCCTAAACCTCTGGCCTTCCACATCACTAACACTCACTAAACCTATTAACCCCTAAACTGCCATCCCCCACTTCGCCATCAACTAAAGTAAGCTATTAACCCCTAAACCCCTGGCCTCCCACATCACTACCACTCACTAATAGTGATGTCGCGAACCTAAAATTTTCGGTTCGCGAACCGCGGACTCGAACTTCCGGTATTGTTCGCGAACACGCGAACCGCGTGAACCGCCATTGAATTCAATAGGCAGGCGAACTTTAAAGCCTACAAGGACTCTTTCTGGCCACAATAGTGATGGAAAAGTTGTTTTAAGGGTACTAACACCTGGACTGTTGCATGCTGGAGGGGGATCCCTGGCAAAACTCCCATGGAAAATTACATAGTTGATACAGAGTCTGCTTTTAAGCCATAATGGGTCTAAATCAACTAACATTCCCAAAGTGGCTGTCTCAAAACATCCCGGACAGAAGATAGATTGATAGTGATAGATAGGATAGATAGATATACATAGATTGATAGTTAGATAGAATCGATAGAAGAGAAATAGATAGATTTGTTAGATATATAATTACCCTAATAAATTCTAATAATAAAACATGCGTTCTTGGACCCAACTAGCTTGTGTCAATTAGTACTTTTCTTAGCACTTTAATCCCTGTTCCCCCCCCCCCCCCCCTATCGGGGGAGTTCTATATGGCCTGCCAGATTACCCTGAAAAATTCTAATAATAAGACATGTGGTCTGCTACCTATTTTAACGAGGTTGTGTTTTAAGTACTACCATTCTTAGAACTTTAATCTCTGTAACTCCCCCTATTTGGTGAGGTCTATACGGCCTGGATGATTACCCATACAAAATATAATAATAAGACATCTGCTCTTGGTCTGCGACCCATGGTAACTATGTTGTGTTAATTAGTAATGTTCTTCGCATTTTAATAGCTGTTACTCATACTCACCCTATCGGTGGAGGTCTATATGGCCTGCATGATTACCCTTACAAAATATAACAACCAAACATATGCTCTGGGACCCATGGTAAGTAGGTTGTGTTAAGTAGTACTGTTCTTTGCATTTTCATACCTGTTACAACACCAAATGGTGGCAGGTCTATCTGGCCTTCATGATTAGCTGCACCCAAACCCAAAAAAAAGCCGAGTGGTCTTAGACTAACACCCATGGCTAACTCTGTTGTTTCAATTAGTACTATTCTTAGCACTTTCATCCCTGTTACGGGCAGTCTACATGGCGATCATGATTAGCCGAACAAAATACTACAATCCAACCTTCATAGGCCCTTCATTGTCTGTATTTTGATAGTACAGTTCTTATTATTTTTATAGCTGATACAACACCGAATGTTGTCAGCTCTATATGGCCTGCAAGATTAGCTGCACCCAATACAAAAATAAGCGGTCTTGGATTAACACCCATGGCTAACTCTGTTGTTTCAAGTAGTACTATTCTTAGCACTTTCATCTCATCATCCCTGTTACTTCCAGGACTCTCGGTGGTGGTGGTCTACATGGCCATCATGATTAGCCTAACCAAATACTACAATCCAACCTTGGCTCAGTCTTCCTAAGGACCTTCATTGGCTGTATTTTGGTAGTACTGTTCTTATTACTACATGGTGGTCTACATGGCCATCATGATTAGCCTAACCAAATACTACAATCCAACCTTGGCTCAGTCTTCCTAAGGCCCTTCATTGGCTGTATTTTGGTAGTACTGTTCTTATTAGTTTAATAGCTGATACGACACCGAATGTTTTCAGCTCTATATGGCCAGCATGAATAGCGGCACCCTAAGCCAAAAAAAAGCCAAGCGGTTTTGCACTAACACCCATGGCTAACTCTGTTGTTTCAAGTTCTACTATTCTTAGCTCTTTCATCTCATCATCCCTGTTACTTCCAGGACTCTCGGTGGTGGTGGTCTACATGGCCATCATGATTAGCCTAACCAAATACTACAATCAAACTTTGGCCCAGACTTCCTAAGGCCCTTCATTGGCTGTATTTTGGTAGTACTGTTCTTATTAGTTTAATAGCTGATACGACACCGAATGTTATCAGCTCTATATGGCCTGCATGAATAGCCGCACCCAAAGCCAAAAAAAAAGCCAAGCGGTTTTACACTAACACCCATGGCTAACTCTGTTGTTTCAAGTTCTACTATTCTTAGCTCTTTCATCTCATCATCCCTGTTACTTCCAGGACTCTCGGTGGTGGTGGTCTACATGGCCATCATGATTAGCCTAACCAAATACTACAATCCAACCTTGGCCCAGTCTTCCTAAGGCCCTTCATTGGCTGTATTTTGGTAGTACTGTTCTTATTAGTTTAATAGCTGATACGACACCGAATGTTGTCAGCTCTATATGGCCTGCATGAATAGCCGCACCCAAAGCCAAAAAAAAGCCAAGCGGTTTTGCACTTACACCCATGGCTAACTCTGTTGTTTCAAGTTCTACTATTCTTAGCTCTTTCATCTCATCATCCCTGTTACTTCCAGGACTCTCGGTGGTGGTGGTCTACATGGCCATCATGATTAGCCTAACCAAATACTACAATCCAACCTTGGCTCAGTCTTCCTAAGGCCCTTCATTTGCTGTATTTTGGTAGTACTGTTCTTATTAGTTTAATAGCTGATACGACACCGAATGTTGTCAGCTCTATATGGCCTGCATGAATAGCCGCACCCAAAGCCAAAAAAAAGCCAAGCGGTTTTGCACTAACACCCATGGCTAACTCTGTTGTTTCAAGTTCTACTATTCTTAGCTCTTTCATCTCATCATCCCTGTTACTTCCAGGACTCTCGGTGGTGGTGGTCTACATGGCCATCATGATTAGCCTAACCAAATACTACAATCCAACCTTGGGTCAGTCTTTCTAAGGCCCTTCATTGGCTGTATTTTGGTAGTACTGTTCTTATTAGTTTAATAGCTGATACGACACCAAATGTTGTCAGCTCTATATGGCCTGCATGAATAGCCGCACCCAAAGCCAAAAAAAAGCCAAGCGGTTTTGCACTAACACCCATGGCTAACTCTGTTGTTTCAAGTTCTACTATTCTTAGCTCTTTCATCTCATCATCCCTGTTACTTCCAGGACTCTCGGTGGTGGTGGTCTACATGGCCATCATGATTAGCCTAACCAAATACTACAATCCAACCTTGGCCCAGTCTTCCTAAGGCCCTTCATTGGCTGTATTTTGGTAGTACTGTTCTTATTAGTTTAATAGCTGATACGACACTGAATGTTTTCAGCTCTATATGGCCTGCATGAATAGCCACACCCAAAGCCAAAAAAAAGCCAAGCGGTTTTGCACTAACACCCATGGCTAACTCTGTTGTTTCAAGTTCTACTATTCTTAGCTCTTTCATCTCATCATCCCTGTTACTTCCAGGACTCTCGGTGGTGGTGGTCTACATGGCCATCATGATTAGCCTAACCAAATACTACAATCCAACCTTGGCCCAGTCTTCCTAAGGCCCTTCATTGGCTGTATTTTGGTAGTACTGTTCTTATTAGTTTAATAGCTGATACGAAACCGAATGTTGTCAGCTCTATATGGCCTGCATGAATAGCCGCACCCAAAGCCAAAAAAAAGCCATGCGGTTTTGCACTAACACCCATGGCTAACTCTGTTGTTTCAAGTTCTACTATTCTTAGCTCTTTCATCTCATCATCCCTGTTACTTCCAGGACTCTCGGTGGTGGTGGTCTACATGGCCATCATGATTAGCCTAACCAAATACTACAATCCAACCTTGGCCCAGTCTTCCTAAGGCCCTTCATTGGCTGTATTTTGGTAGTACTGTTCTTATTAGTTTAATAGCTGATACGACACCGAATGTTGTCAGCTCTATATGGCCTGCATGAATAGCCGCACCCAAAGCCAAAAAAAAGCCAAGCGGTTTTGCACTAACACCCATGGCTAACTCTGTTGTTTCAAGTTATACTATTCTTAGCTCTTTCATCTCATCATCCCTGTTACTTACAGGACTCTCGGTGGTGGTGGTCTACATGGCCATCATGATTAGCCTAACCAAATACTACAATCCAACCTTGGCTCAGTCTTCCTAAGGCCCTTCATTGGCTGTATTTTGGTAGTACTGTTCTTATTAGTTTAATAGCTGATACGACACCGAATTTTGTCAGCTCTATATGGCCTGCATGAATAGCCGCACCCAAAGCAAAAAAAAGCCAAGCGGTTTTGCACTAACACCCATGGCTAACTCTGTTGTTTCAAGTTCTACTATTCTTAGCTCTTTCATCTCATCATCCCTGTTACTTCCAAGGCTCTCGTGGTGGTGGTCTACATGGCCATCATGATTAGCCTAACCAAATACTACAATCCAACCTTGGCTCAGTCTTCCTAAGGCCCTTCATTGGCTGTATTTTGGTAGTACTGTCATCCTTTTGAATAATAGATTACAGGAAAGGCATTGATTTTAGAATCCCAGAGATCATTTATATGACCCGTGAAATAAAAAAAAAAATTCATTAGATACCCGTTACACAATTATTTATCCTCAGGCCTTTTTAATACGAGGGTCCCGGAGCCTCAACCGAAACAACAGCATGAAAGAGGAGATATGTCATCCTTTTGAATAAAAGATTACAGTAAAGGCATTGATTTTAGAAACCCACAGATCATTATTTGCAACCGTGAAATTAGAAAAAAACATTGATTACACAGCCGTGACACTTATTTATGCTCAGGCCTTTTTAATACGAGGGTCCCGGAGCCTCAACCGAAACAACAGCATGAAAGAGGAGATATGTCATCCTTTTGAATAAAAGATTACAGTAAAGGCATTGATTTTAGAAACCCACAGATCATTATTTGCAACCGTGAAATTAGAAAAAAACATTGATTACACAGCCGTGACACTTATTTATGCTCAGGCCTTTTTAATACGAGGGTCCTGGAGCCTCAACCGAAACAACAGCATGAAAGAGGAGATATGTCATCCTTTTGAATAAAAGATTACAGTAAAGGCATTGATTTTAGAAACCCACAGATCATTATTTGCAACCGTGAATTTAGAAAAAAAAATTGATTACACACCCGTGACACTTATTTATGCTCAGGCCTTTTTAATACGAGGGTCCCGGAGACTCAACCGAAACAACAGCATGAAAGAGGAGATATGTCATCCTTTTGAATAAAAGATTACAGTAAAGGCATTGATTTTAGAAACCCACAGATCATTATTTGCAACCGTGAAATTAGAAAAAAACATTGATTACACAGCCGTGACACTTATTTATGCTCAGGCCTTTTTAATACGAGGGTCCCGGAGCCTCAACCGAAACAACAGCATGAAAGAGGAGATATGTCATCCTTTTGAATAAAAGATTACAGTAAAGGCATTGATTTTAGAAACCCACGGATCATTATTTGCAACCATGAAATTAGAAAAAAACATTGATTACACAGCCGTGACACTTATTTATGCTCAGGCCTTTTTAATACGAGGGTCCCGGAGCCTCAACCGAAACAACAGCATGAAAGAGGAGATATGTCATCCTTTTGAATAAAAGATTACAGTAAATGCATTGATTTTAGAAACCCACAGATCATTATTTGCAACCGTGAAATTAGAAAAAAACATTTATTACACAGCCGTGACACTTATTTATGCTCAGGCCTTTTTAATACGAGGGTCCCGGAACCTCAACCGAAACAACAGCATGAAAGAGGAGATATGTCATCCTTTTGAATAAAAGATTACTGTAAGGGTTACGGCTGTCTCGCTGTACCTTTAAGCACCTGTCTATTTAAGGCACCTCCTACCCATGCTCCAATGCTGCTTTATTGAACTGTTTCCAGCTACATCCTGTGCAGGCTCTCTCTATAGGATTTCCCTGGCAGTCTCCTTGAATTCAGCCACTCTCAAACCTAACCCGGAGGATTTGCAAGTTGATACTAACCTGACCTATTCTCTCCCTTTCCGTCCAGAGCTATCCGCAGGTTTTATCGCTTCTGTTTCCACGATCAGCTGTGTCTGTGCGGTACACGCTGCCGCTTACGTCATCAGACACAGCCGTCAGCACTTCTCCCTGCCTGATCACGGTCACCATTCCACACGCTGCTGAGGCTTTCTAACCGGTGTTTTCTCTAAAGGACTCCAAGGCACTCTGTGAGTTAATCTGGAGTACAGCTTCAATATACACCAGGTCAGAGTTGTATAACTGTTTTCATATAAGATTTTCGTCACCTTGCTCTGAGTATTGTTTGCTGGCTGTACGCTGTGTTCACCAAATTTACAGATACCTAAACTGTCACTGCCTCAGTCTAGATTGAGTGGTTTAAAGACATATGAATTAACTCTATCTATTCTCCTGGCTAATATAAATGCACTAGGGAATCCTGGGATAGCCTTCCCTGGATTACCTAGCCTACACCAAAACATCTATTAATCTTTATAGGAACTCTGTCCTCACTTAAGGGACAGTAAAGATCCTACTGATCCTTACATAATAAAGCAGCCACAAAAAGATTATTAGAGGTTTTGGTGGTTATAGATTTCTGGAGTACAGATTATTATACTCTATTGACAATATGGATCAAGAGCCTATTCCTGATAGAGTCCAAGTTTTGTCTGATAGACTGGATGCTTTATTAGGCTCTTTTCATGAACTTCAAGTTGAGAATCAGGCCTTAAAAGCCTGTTTAAGGGAGGTACTAGCCCCCAAGCCAATTCCTCTTGAACAAACACCTGAGCCCTTGGTCTCCCCTCCTGAGAAATTCTCTGGAGACAGAGCTCGTTTCAGGGAGTTCAGGAATTCATGTTTATTACTATTTGACCTAAAGCCACGTACTTACTCTACAGAAAGGGTCAGAGTCTTAACAGTCATTTCTTACCTAAGGGGGGGAGCCTAGGGCCTGGGCTGATTCTTTCTACGAGAATCAAGACCCTGTCTTAGGGTCTCTCTCTAATTTCTTTGACCAGATGTCGGCGCTATATGATGACCCTTTCAAACAGGTCTCTGCCGAAAATACTCTCAGGTCATTAAAACAGAAGAAAAATCCAGTGGAAAATTATATCGCACTGTTCAAGATCTCTGCACGTGATTCAGGCTGGAATGAGGTCTCCCTCAAGACACAATTCCGTCTAGGGTTATCTGAAGAAATAAAAGATGAACTGTCGTGTATTGGTATCCCTGACTCCATGGAGGAATTCTTCACGCTCACTATAAATATTGACAGACGCCTTAGAGAACGTCGAAATGAAAAGGCTACCAGTACTAAGAACTTTCTTCCTACTCCTCCTTATCAGGTGAAAGAAACCCCACAACCTATGGATATCGGCTTTATGAAGGCGCCCCTCACCCCACAGGAAAAAGCAAGAAGGAAAATGCATAGTCTATGTTTGTACTGTGCCTCCCCCTCTCATGAAGTGAAGGACTGCCCTATACTTACTAAGAATAAAAAGGGTAGGTTATCATCCTCGCATACTAGTTATATGCTAAAGTCAGTTAAAAGCACTTACATCACTATCCCGATTCTTTTACAGTGGGACCACTTCCAGACATCCACTGAAGCTATTGTAGATACAGGCTCCTGTAGAAACTTCATTCATCTAGGGTTTGTGGAAAGAAATAAAATTCCATTTGTGTGCAAAAATAATCCAGTCTCTGTGAAGGTTATTGATGGGTCCTTACTCACCTCTTGGCCTGTTTTATACCAAACTGAACCTATTCAGGTAACTGTTGCTAATTCTGTAACTAACTCTTGTGTCTTTGATATTATCACTTCCCCTATCTTTGACATTATACTCGGTATAGAATGGTTGTGTACCCACAAACCTGTTCTAGATTGGGATAACCTCAGCCTTACATTCCCAAGTTCTACCCCTACTATCCCTAACACTGACGTCTCTATCCTTTGTCAGACTGATTTAAGCATCTTACCCTCTCAGTACGCTGAATACGCTGACGTATTTGATAAAAAAGAAGCTGAGATTCTTCCTCCCCACAGGGCTTACGATTGCCCTATTGACCTATTACCTGGGGTCTCCATTCCATATGGCCACATTTATCCACTCTCTAAGCCAGAGTTGGATCATTTAAAGAATTACATTGATGAGAATCTTAGAAAGGGTTTCATCAGACCCAGTACCTCCCCAGCTGGGGCTGGTATTTTCTTTGTTACAAACAAGGACGGTACCTTGAGACCCATTATCGATTATAGAGAATTAAATAAGCGTACGAGGAAAAACAGGTACCCCCTCCCTTTAATTCATGAATTGATAGAAAGATTGAGGGGAGCCACCGTTTTCACCAAATTAGATCTTCGTGGCGCCTATAATCTGATACGAATGAGAGCTGGAGACGAATGGCTCACTGCGTTTCAAACTAGATACGGTCTATTCGAATATACAGTGATGCCATTCGGATTATGCAACGCTCCAGCAACATTCCAATGTCTTTTCAATGATCTGTTCAGAGACATTTTGGATGTGTACATAGTTGTCTATTTGGACGATATTTTGATCTTCTCACAAGACCTTGATTTACATAGAGTACACGTCAGGGAAGTCCTCTCTAGACTTAGGAAAAATAGCCTATATGCAAAACTAGAAAAATGCATATTTGAGTCTCAAAATATATCTTTTCTTGGATATGATATCTCCCCTAACGTGATAAAGATGCAAAACGACAAGGTACAGGCAATTTTAGATTGGCCTACACCCCAAACAAAGAAAGATGTACAGCGCTTTCTCGGTTTCTCTAATTATTATAGAAAGTTTATCCCAGGTTTTGCAGCTCTCACTAAACCATTGACTCAACTCACCAAACTTAATCAGCAGTTTGACTGGAATCCTCAGACTCAGTCAGTTTTTGATAATCTGAAAACCAAATTCACTTCAGCCCCCACTCTGCAATATCCAGATTTGCAGAAGCAGTTCATACTTGAGGCGGACGCTTCAGATTTCGCCATTGGGGCAATCCTCTCCCAGAGAAAATCGTTCAAGGATCCTTTATACCCAGTGGCATATTTCTCTAGACTCCTACAACCTGCCGAATTAAACTACCCGGTCGGAGAAAAAGAATTATTGGCTATAAAATGTTCTTTTGATCATTGGAGACACCTCTTGGAAGGAGCTATTCAACCTACAGTCATCTACACGGATCATAAAAATTTATAATACCTACAATCTAACCGTACCTTGTCCTCTAGACAAGTAAGATGGAGTCTCTACTTCTCTCGTTTTCAGTACATTATCACTTACAGAGCAGGTACCAGAAACGGTAAGGCTGACGCCCTCTCCAGGCAAGCCACTAAACCCCTACAACTCACCACACCGACTACTATCATACCTAAGGAATGTATAGTAGGCATTTTGTCAGGTCTTGAACCTCTTTTTAAAAAGGCCCTTGCAACCGACACTACAATACCACGTCAAGAATTGATACTTGATTCTACTGGAGTTTTTCGCAAAGACCACAAGTTGTATGTTCCTCTACAGCTTCGCAAAGATGTATTGCACTCTATACACCACTCACCGTTAGCAGGTCATATGGGTAGAGACAAATCTATGGACCTACTCACTAGATCCTATTGGTGGCCATCTCTAAGTACCGATCTCAAGGAATTTTTGGATCAATGTACCATTTGTGCTACCTCCAAACCATCTAGACAACTGCCTGTAGGTATTTTACACCCATTGCCAGCACCCCATGTTCCATGGGAAACTGTATCTATGGATTTTATTGTTGATCTCCCGATATCCAACAACTACACCACAATCATGGTGGTTACTGACCTATTCTCGAAAATGTCTCATTTCATCCCCATAACCTCTCTACCTACCTCTAAAACCACTTGCGACTTATTTATACAGAATGTTATCCGGTTGCATGGTATTCCTCTAACAGTGATCAGTGACCGCGGGACTCAGTTCACCTCCAGATTCTGGAGATCCTTGTGTAAAGCTCTCCACATAGAACAAAAACTTACCACCGCATACCATCCCCAGACCAACGGACAGACTGAGAGAGTGAACCAGTGGTTGGAGCAGTATCTGCGGTGCTACTGTGCACATCAACAAGATTCCTGGGCAACATTCCTCCCACTCGCAGAATTCGCGTATAATAACAACAAAAATGCCTCCACTGGTTTTTCTCCTTTTTTCATTAACTATGGGTTACACCCTCGTTTCACTCTACTCCCCAAGGTTGAGACACCATGCCCTCTGGTTAATGACCTTGTTAATGACATTTCCAATTTGTTTTCTACTGTCCGTGACAATATAATACAAGCGCAAGTATACCAATCCAGGTATTATGACCTCCGTCATAGGACCAGTCCCAAGTATACTGTGGGTCAAAAGGTTTGGCTCTCCACAAAAAATTTGAGACTCCCATACCCCTGCAGGAAACTGGGAAAGTTGTTTATTGGTCCTTACCCTATTCTGCGGATCAGCAATCCCTCTACAGTAACCTTACAGCTCCCATCTAGGTTCAGGGTTCATCCGACATTTCACGTGTCTCTGGTTAAACCTTGTACTCTATCTGCTTCATCTCCTGATGTTCTTCATCCAGATCCACTTCCTTCTCCGGATCAGGAATTTGCTGTACATAGCATCCTGGACTCCCAGGAACCTGCTTCCAATGTCTCGGCTCCTCGCCTTGTGTCCCTTTTTCACAGGCGGAAACCGGATCGTCCCAGACCTTGACCCACGCTGTGGTTCTTTGGGGGGGCTCTGTAAGGGTTACGGCTGTCTCGCTGTACCTTTAAGCACCTGTCTATTTAAGGCACCTCCTACCCATGCTCCAATGCTGCTTTATTGAACTGTTTCCAGCTACATCCTGTGCAGGCTCTCTCTATAGGATTTCCCTGGCAGTCTCCTTGAATTCAGCCACTCTCAAACCTAACCCGGAGGATTTGCAAGTTGATACTAACCTGACCTATTCTCTACCTTTCCATCCAGAGCTATCCGCAGGTTTCATCGCTTCTGTTTCCATGATCAGCTGTGTCTGTGCGGTACACGCTGCCGCTTACGTCATCAGACACAGCCGTCAGCACTTCTCCCTGCCTGATCGCGGTCACCATTCCACACGCTGCTGAGGCTTTCTAACCGGTGTTTTCTCTAAAGGACTCCAAGGCACTCTGTGAGTTAATCTGGACTACAGCTTCAATATACACCAGGTCAGAGTTGTATAACTGTTTTCATATAAGATTTTCGTCACCTTGCTCTGAGTATTGTTTGCTGGCTGTACGCTGTGTTCACCAAATTTACAGATACCTAAACTGTCACTGCCTCAGTCTAGATTGAGTGGTTTAAAGACATATGAATTAACTCTATCTATTCTCCTGGCTAATATAAATGCACTAGGGAATCCTGGGATAGCCTTCCCTGGATTACCTAGCCTACACCAAAACATCTATTAATCTTTATAGGAACTCTGTCCTCACTTAAGGGACAGTAAAGATCCTACTGATCCTTACAATTAAAGTAAAGGCATTGATTTTAGAAACCCACAGATCATTATTTGCAACCGTGAAATTAGAAAAAAACATTGATTACACAGCCGTGACACTTATTTATGCTCAGGCCTTTTTAATACGAGGGTCCCGGAGCCTCAACCGAAACAACAGCATGAAAGAGGAGATATGTCATACTTTTGAATAAAAGATTACAGTAAAGGCATTGATTTTAGAAACCCACAGATCATTATTTGCAACCGTGAAATTAGAAAAAAACATTCATTACACAGCCGTGACACTTATTTATGCTCAGGCCTTTTTAATACGAGGGTCCCGGAGCCTCAACCGAAACAACAGCATGAAAGAGGAGATATGTCATCCTTTTGAATAAAAGATTACAGTAAAGGCATTGATTTTAGAAACCCACAGATCATTATTTGCAACCGTGAAATTAGAAAAAAACATTGATTACACAGCCGTGACACTTATTTATGCTCAGGCCTTTTTAATACGAGGGTCCCGGAGCCTCAACCGAAACAACAGCATGAAAGAGGAGATATGTCATCCTTTTGAATAAAAGATTACAGTAAAGGCATTGATTTTAGAAACCCACAGATCATTATTTGCAACCGTGAAATTAAAAAAAAAATTGATTACACAGCCGTGACACTTATTTATGCTCAGGCCTTTTTAATACGAGGGTCCCGGTCCCGGAGCCTCAACCGAAACAACAGCATGAAAGAGGAGATATGTCATCCTTTTGAATAAAAGATTACAGTAAAGGCATTGATTTTAGAAACCCACAGATCATTATTTGCAACCGTGAAATTAGAAAAAAACATTGATTACACAGCCGTGACACTTATTTATGCTCAGGCCTTTTTAATACGAGGGTCCCGGAGCCTCAACCGAAACAACAGCATGAAAGAGGAGATATGTCATCCTTTTGAATTATAGATTACAGAAAAGGCATTGATTTTAGAAACACTGAGATAATTACTTGCAACCGGGAAATAAAAAAAAACATTGAACAGACACCCAGTACACTTTATTATCCATAGGCCTTTTCAGCAGAGGCTCCAGGACCCTCAACAAAAACAAGAGCAGGGAGCTGGGCATAGGAGTACAATGGAGTGTGACAATAATAATCTGAAGGTGAAGATTGCATAGTTGTGGCATTTTAATTTTGTTATCGTGGGAACTTAGTACTTGCAATGACCTTGCTCTGGTGAATCCATATCGCAAATGTGTTATTTAAGGCACTGTTTGTCTATTTTTTTGAATATCAGCATTTGGTAAATGAAGCTCAACTTAAGGCTGGTGAGAAACAACCTTTCTTCTGGCTGTTTGCAAATGTTGTGGCTCTGGACAAACATGTGAATTAGGGGCCATCAGCCATATTCTGCACGCAACCCCTTTGATGATTGACGATAAACATGTGTCACCTGCAAGCAGAGCTCGTTACTTCTGTCTAAATCATCTTCCTGGTATGGACAGGCCACTGTTTCCCACAGCAAGTACGAATATTGAAATACAAGAGTGTCTTGAGTATGGTAGGAAATCAAAGTTTATTTTATTCTGTACTATCTATCACCACAAAAAATGAACTTCTTGAAGCAACGAAAATGCCAGCAATTTCATGTGCTTATGGATGACAAGGACGTCCTGTCCTGTGGTGCACAGAGATGGAGACGATTTTTGCCCTCCCTGTACACTACCCAGATGTCTCAAACATCACCAGAAACACAATACAGCCACTCTTGTGAAGTTCCTGGAGTGTTCCGGTAGCCATCTCTTTGCGCTCCTAAAGGAATACTTTATCAGTGTTTTTGTATACATCCGACAACAGCTTCGGAGACTGTGGTGACGCACATGTTATTTACTGTTGTTCCAGCTGTGGCAATATCAATTGGCATGAAAAAGTTAAGATTTGTGGGTGGCGGAGCCTATAGCTGTTGCGGTAAGACGTGTGTTTGAGGAGCTCCAGGTCTTACAAGTTACTTTGGAGTTAGTTTTCAACCTTAATTTAATTTTCTTTTTGGGATTCATAGTCACACTTTCTGGGGCTATCCAAGAGGAGCCTGGTAAAAGCAGTAGTAGTCACCCCTTATATCAACGGGTACGGAGACCTGTTTTTTGCATTTCCAATATTGCGCCGGTCCACAAACTAATCCTGAATGAAAAAAAAAACTTAAAATTTGGACTAGTGACGCACATTTTAAGCACGCTGTGGCAATTGCAATTTGCAATAAAAATAATCTGCTAACAACAACCACTACCTACGACCACACCTGACTCCTGAAGTCATGCTTCAGTTATTAAGTCAAGTTAAATATTTTTTTTTTTTTTTTATGCTCAGCAGAGGCTCCAGGACCCTCGACAAAACCAGCAGCAGGAAAGCGGACATATGGCATCCTTTTGAAAAAATGATTATAGGAAAGGCATTGATTTCAGAAACACAGAGATCATTAGTTGCAAACGGTAAATAGAAAAAAACATTGATTATACACCCAGTACACTTATTTTTCATTAGGCCTTTTTAATAAGATTAAGAGGCTCCCGGAGCCTCAACAGAAACAACAGCATTAAAAAGTACATATGGCATCCTTGTGAATAATAGATTACAGGAAAGGCATTGATTTTAGAAACCCGTGGATAATTTTTTGCAACCATGAAATCTAAAAAAACATAGATTAGACACCCAGTACACTTCTTTATCCTTAGGCCTTTTAAGCATAGGCTCCAGGACCCTCAACAAAACCAGCAGCAGGAAAGAGGACATATGGCATACTTTTGTAAATTAGATTACAGGAAAGGCATTGATTTTAGAAACACAGAGATCATTTATATGACCAGTGAAATAGAAAGAAAAAATGATTGTACACCCAGTACACTTATTTATCCTTAGTCCTTTTTAATACGAGGGTCCCGGAGCCTCATCAGAAAGAACAGCATGAAAGAGGACATATGGCATCCTTTTGAAAAATAGATTACAGGAAAGGCATTGATTTTAGAAAGACAGAAAAAATTGTTACAAACGTGAAATCTAAAAAAAACATTGAATAGACACCCAGTACACTTCTTTATCCTTCTGCCTTTTTAGCAGAGGCTCCAGGACACTCAACAAAACCAGCAGTAGGAAAGAGGACATATGGCATCCTTTGTGAAAAAAAGATTATAGGAAAGGCATTGATTTTAGAAACCTGTGGATAATTTGTTGCAACCGTGAATTTGAATCAAAAAAATTGATTGGATGGACACCCAGTACAATTCTTTCTCCCTAGGCCTTTTTTTAAGAGGGTCCAGGACCCTCAAACAAAACACCAGCAGGAAAGGGGACATATGGCATACTTTTGAACAATAGAGTAAGAGTACAGGAAAGGCATTGATTTTAGAAACCCATAGATAATTTTTTGCAAATGTAAATTTTAATCAAAAAAATTATTCGATGGACACCCAGTACACCTCTCCTTAGGCCTTTTTATAAGAGGGTCCTGGACCCTCAAAAAAAAACACCAGCAGGAAAGAGGACATATGGCATACTTTTGAAAATTAGATTACAGGAAAGGCATTGATTTTAGAAACACAGAGATCAGTTATATGACCCGGGAAATAGAAAAAAAACATTGATTGAACACCCAGTACACTTCTTTATCCTTAGTCCTTTTTATAAGAGTGTCCCGGAGCCTCAACAGAAAGAACAGCATGAAATAGGACATATGGAATCCTTTTGAAAAATAGATTACAGGAAAGGCATTGATTTTTGAAAGACAGAAAAAATTAGTTACAACCGGGAAATCTAAAAAAACATTGAATAGACACCCATTACACTTCTTTATCCTTAGGCCTTTTTAGCAGAGGCTCCAGGACACTCAACAAAACCAGCAGTAGGAAAGAGGACATATGGCATCCTTTGTGAAAAAAAGATTATAGGAAAGGCATTGATTTTAGAAACCCGGGGATAATTTTTTGCAACCGTGAATTTTAACTAAAAAAAATGATTGGATGGACACCCAGTACAATTCTTTATCCATAAGGCATTTTTATAAGAGGGTCCAGGACCCTCAAACATAAAACCAGCAGGAAAGAGGACATATGGCATACTTTTGAACAATAGAGTACAGGAAAGGCATTGATTTTAGAAACCCATAGAAATTTTTTTTTAAATGGAAATTTAAATTAAAAAAAAGATTCGATGGACAGCCAGTACACCTCTTTCTCCTTAGGCATTTTTATAAGAGGGTCCTGGACCCTCAAAAAAAACACCAGCAGGAAAGAGGACATATGGCATACTTTTGAACAATAGAGTACAGGAAAGGCATTTATTTTAGAAACCCATAGATAATTTTTTGCAAATGGAAATTTGAATAAAAAAAATGATTCGATGGACACTCAGTACACCTCTTTCTCCTTAGGCCTTTTTATAAGAGGGTCCTGGACCCTCAAAAAAAAAACACCAGCAGGAAAGAGGACGTATGGCATCCTTTTGAACAATAGAGTACAGGTACAGCATTGATTTTACAAACCCAGAGATCATTTTGGTCAATTGTTAAATAGAAAAATAAAAATGAGTGGCCAACCAGTACACCTCTTTCTCCTTAGGCCTTTTTATAAGAGGGTCCTGGACACTCAAAAAAAAACCCAGCGGGAAAGAGGATGTATGGCATCCTTTTGAACAATAGAGTACAGGTACGGCATTGATTTTACAAAACCAGAGATAATTTTGGTCAAATGAGAAATAGAAAATAAAAATGAGTGGACACCCAGTACACCTCTTTCACCTTAGGCCTTTTTATAAGAGTGTCCAGGACCCTCAAACAAAATACCAGCAGGAAAGAGAACATATGGCATACTTTGGAACAATAGAGTACTGGTACGGCATTGATTTGTGAAACCCACAGATAATTGTTTGTAAAAGTGAAATAGCCCCAAAAACCATGCTTGGACTCCCACTCCAGGTCATTCTCCTTCAGCTTTTTTATAAGAGGGTCCAGCACCCTCAACAGAAACAACTGCAGGAAACACCACCACATATGCCATCCTTTTGCACAAGTGAGTACAGGTATGGCATCCATTTTAGAAACCCAAAGATAATTGAGAGGAACCAGGAACATTTTTCTAAAAACTGAATGTGGCACCCATTACTACAGGTCGTTCTCCTTCAGCCTTTTTATATCATGGGCACGACCCGCAACAGGCACAACAGCATGAAACACAACATATGCCACCCTTTTGCACAATAGAGTACAGGTATGGCATAGATGGAACACAGAGATAATTTAGAGCAACCAAGAGACGGATAAAGATGCTTGGTCGGTCCTACTCTTTCAAATTTGTTGCATTTTGCATTCAATTGAATGGTCCACTGGATATGAGTGGTGTGTAAAGTTGTACAATTTGTAACAGTTTAATCACTAGTGTTATGTGCCTTATTTTTTTATTTGAGTTTTGTACCCACAGAGATGCAGCAGAGGTCAGGAAAATTAGGAATGTAAAAATGACTGAAAAATTGGGGTATTGTTGTAGCAACTGCTGTAGCAGCGGCCAGAAAAATCGATGTTTGTAAAACATTTATAAAGTGCCCTAAAAGCTTGTGGCTTGAACACTAGTTGTTGGCGGATAAGTCAAGCAAGTCCTCCGTCTTTATAACCAAAAAAAAAAGGCCCGCGTGTGTACCAGTTGTAGCCCAAGGCAGCTCATATCATCATCAGTAGTTTTTTATTCAAATGTATCGCCCAATGTCAGTCCCTTCGGGATCCAGCCCTCATTCATTTTTATAAAAGTGAGATAGTCAAGGCTTTTTTGACCTAGGCGACTTCTCTTCTCAGTGACAAAACCTCCTGCTGCACTAAAAGTCCTTTCAGACAGGACACTTGAAGCGGGGCAGGCCAGAAGTTCCATTGCAAATTGGGATAGCTCAGGCCACAAATCCAGCCTGCACACCCAGTAGTCAAGGGGTCCATCGCTCCTGAGAGTGTCGAGATCCGCAGTTAAAGCTAGGTAGTCTGCTACCTGTCGGTTGAGTCTTTCTCTAAGGCTGGATCCCGAAAGGCTCTGATAGTGCATGGGAGTTAAAAAGGTACGCATGTCCTCCATCAACAAGACGTCAGGAAAGCGCCCGGTCCTTGCCGCCGTGGTCGTGGGAGGAGGAGGATTAATTTCATCTCTTCCCCTGTTACATTCCTGTGGTGCTGGGACATCACCCTTATACGCTGTGTAAAGCATAGTTTTTAATTTAGTATGAAAATGCTCCATCCTTTCCGACTTGCGGGAATTTGGTAACATTTCAGGCACTTTATGTTTATACCGGGAGTCGAGGAGCGTGGACACCCAGTACAGGTCATTCTCCTTCAGCTTTTTTATACGAGGGTCCCTCAACAGGCACGACAGCATGAAAGAACCCATTTGAACAAGGTTGGATGCTGAGCTAATCATGTCGCGTTCCTCCTCCTCACTGATCTCACTGATGGTATCTTCTTCCCCCCAGCCACGTACAACACCACGGGTACCAGAGAGGTGACAACAACGAGCACCCTGGGATGACTGTTGTGCTCGGTCTTCCTCCTCCTCATCCTCCCCAAAGCCACATTCCTCCTCTGACTCCTCTTCCTCACAATCCTCTTCCTGCGTTGCCGCAGGTACAGCAAGCAATGCTGATTCAGCTGTTTGCGGGGGTGATGGACACCACAACTCTCCCGCTTCCTCTTCACGCTCATCTACTGCCTGATCCAGCACTCTTTGCAGGGCACGCTCCAGGAAGAAAACAAATGGTATGATGTCGCTGATGGTGCCTTCGGTGCGACTGACAAGGTTTGTCACCTCCTCAAAAGGACGCATGAGCCTACAGGCATTGCGCATGAGCGTCCAGTAATTTGGCAAAAATATCCCCAGCTCCCCAGAGGCTGTCCTAGCACCCCGGTCATACAAATACTCATTAACAGCTTTTTCTTGTTGGAGCAGGCGGTCAAACATTAGGAGTGTTGAATTCCACCGTGTCGGGCTGTCGCAAATCAAGCGCCTCACTGGCAGGTTGTTTTGACGCTGGATATCAGACAAGTGCGCCATGGCCGTGTAGGAACACCTGAAATGGCCACACACCTTCCTGGCCTGCTGCAGGACTGGGTACTTATGGACAAATCGTTGTACAATCAGATTACACACATGTGCCGTGCACAACTTGCCCAATTTCAATGCCGCCACCAAATTACTTCCATTGTCAGAAACAACCTTGCCAATCTCCAGTTGGTGCGGAGTCAGCCACTGATCCACCTGTGCGTTCAGGGCGGTCAGGAGTGCTGGTGCGGTGTGACTCTCCGCTTTCAGGCAAGTCAACCCCAAGACGGCGTGACACTGCCGTACCCGGGATGTAGCATAGTACCTGGGGAGCTGGGGGGGTGCCATAGATGTGGAGCAAGACGCGGAAGTTGAAGAGGACTCAGCCGAGGAAGAGGTTATGGAAGAGGATGGAGTAGGAGGAGTAGAGGAGGTAGCAGCAGGCCTGCCTGCAAGTCGTGGCGGTGTCACCAACTCTTCTGCAGAGCCACGCATTCCATGCTTGTCAGAAGTCAGCAGGTTTACCCAATGCGCAGTGTACGTGATATACCTGCCCTGACCATGCTTCGCAGACCAGCTATCCGTGGTCATATGGACCCTTGCCCCAACGCTGTGTGCCAGACATGCCATAACTTCCTTTCTCACAACAGAGTACAGGTTTGGGATTGCCTTTTGTGAAAAGAAATTTCTGCCAGGTACCTTCCACTGCGGTGTCCCAATAGATACAAATTTTTTGAAAGCATCAGACTCCACCAGCTTGTATGGTAAAAGCTGGCGGGCTAAGAGTTCAGACAAGCCAGCTGTCAGACGCCGGGCAAGGGGGTGACTTTGAGAAATTGGCTTCTTACGCTCAAACATGTCCTTGACAGACACCTGACTGTGGGCAGATGACCAGGAACTGCTACGTAAGAAAGACTGAGTGGAGGATGGTTGAGAGGGGGCAAGGAGGACAGCACTGGTTGACGTGGCTGAAGATGCTGGAGCAGGAGGAGGAGGGCGGCTTTCACTTTGTGTGCTGCTTCTACTCATGTGTTCTTCCCATCGGCCTTTGTGATGGGAGACCATGTGCCTTCGCAAAGCAGTTGTACCTAGGTGGCTGTTGGACTTCCCACGACTCAGTTTCTTTTGGCACAGGTTGCAAATGGCATCGCTGTTGTCAGAGGCAGACACACAAAAAAATGCCACACTGCTGAGCTCTGCGATGACGGCATTCTGGTGGTGGCAACAGCATGCGTTGATGGGCGTCGGTGGGCTGTCTGGCTGACCCCTGGTGACGATGCATGCTGTGTGACTGTGCCACTAGCTCCTTGAGACGACCTCCCCGTGCTTCCAAATCGTCTCCTCCTCCTCCTCTCTGTCTCCCCATCTGAACTTTCCCCCTCTTCTTCTTCTCTTCTAGCAGGCACCCACGTGACATCCACCGACACATCATCATCAACCGCTTCACTTGTATCTGAAACATCAAGAAAGGAAGCAGCAGCGGGTACAACATCATCATCATCATCACACCGTACCTCCATGTCGGTAATGCTGCCTGACTGAGACTGATCACTATTATCTACATCCTCTGTCAATGATGGTTGCGCATCACTCATTTCTTCAAAATGATGTGTCAATAACTCCTGTGACAGATCAAGTGAAGCGGCTGTGGTGCTAGTTTTGGTGGTGGCGACAGGCGGCGGAGTGGCACTGGTCACTTGAGACCTGCCCAAAGCACAGCTGGACTTAGATGGTGCATCAAGGTTAGGAGGACTAGCAGCGGAAGCTGAAGAAGATTGGGTTTCCTGTGTTAGCCATTCAACTAGGTCCTCCTCAGAAGTTTTTGCATCCCCCCTGGCACCCGGCGTCTGAACAATGTGCATATTTGTAGGGTCTAAAGGAATCACAGCACCATGACCACGACCACGGAACCTGCGGGGTGGCCTGCCTCTGCCTGTCATTTTTTTTTAAATGGACACTAACAATACTATTACACCAATTGAGTGGTGGCACTGTGAAAGTGGGCACAGTATACGCTGTGAGACTGACAACAACAAAAAATCACAAATTGTTAATTTTTTTAAATATTACTAGTACTGTGGCAACAAATATGATTGTTTGGCACTATTTGGCAAATGAGCCTGTCTGGCACACACGCTGGGAGAAAGGAAACTGCAATTCAATGGCACTAGGAGACTGAAGAATCACAGTCAAAACAGTTATGATTAACAAAAATTCCAATCCTGTTACAATAAATATGAGTGGTGGCACTAATTGGCTAGTTGGGACTGGCACACAGGCAGGCAGGCAGGAGGAAAATGCAATTCAAGGGCACTAGTAGACTGCAGATTGATTGTCAAAACAGTGTTGATTGACAAATTTAGCAATACTGTTAAAAGAAATATGATTGCTAGCACTAATTGGATAGTTGGGCCTGGCACACAGGCTGGCAGGCAGTAGAAAAGTGCAATTCAATGGCACAAGCAAAATGAGGATTACGATCAACAATCAAGATTTTTTTTTATTTTAATTAGTAACTATACTGTGACAACAATTAGGATTGGAAGGACGGCAGGCAGGAGGTAGATGCAATTCAATGACACTAGGAGACTGATTAATGACAGTCAAAACAGTGATGATTGACAATTTTTGCAATACTGTTAAAAGAAATATGATTGCTGACAACAATTGGCTAGGTGGGCCTGGCTCACAGCAGGCTGCAAGGCAGGAGGAAAGTGCTATTCAATGGCACCAGCAAACTGAGGTTTCAAATCACAGCAACTATTACCAAAAATTTTAATTTTTAATTATTAGAATACTGTCACAACAAATATGATTGGTGTAAATATTTTTAAGTAGGCCTGGCACACAGGCTTGGAAGGCTGTAGAAAAGTGCTATTCTAGGGCACTAGCAAACTGAGGATTAAGATCATCAACAATAAAGATTTTTTTAATTGTAATTAGTAACTATACTGTGACAAAAAATTAGGATTGGTGTAAATAGTTGGCAAGACGGCCTGGCACAAAAGGATGGCAGGCAGGAGGGAGATGCAATTCAAGGACACTAGGAGACTGATTACTGACAGTCTAAACAGTGATGATTGACAATTTTTGCAATACTGTTAACAGAAATATGATTGCTGACAACAATTGGCTAGGTGGGCCTGGCTCACAGCAGGCTGCAAGGCAGGAGGAAAGTGTTATTCAATGGCACCAGCAAACTGACGATTAAAATCACAGCAACTATTACCAAAAATTTTAATTTTTAATTATTAGAATACTGTCACAACAAATATGATTGGTGTAAATATTTTTTAAGTAGGCCTGGCACACAGGCTTGGAAGGCTGTAGAAAAGTGCAATTCAAAGGCACGAGCAAACTGAGGGTTAAGATCATCAACAATAAAGATTTTTTTTAATTGTAATTAGTAACTATACTGTGACAAAATATTTGGATTGGTGTAAATAGTTGGCAAGACGGCCTGGCACAAAAGGATGGCAGGCAGGAGGGAGATGCAATTTAAGGACACTAGGAGACTGATTACTGACAGTCTAAACAGTGATGATTAACAATTTTTGCAATACTGTTAACAGAAATATGATTGCTGACAACAATTGGCTAGGTGGGCCTGCCTCACAGCAGGCTGCAAGGCAGGAGGAAAGTGCTATTCAATGGCACCAGCAAACTGACGATTCAAATCACAGCAACTATTACCAAAAATTTAAATTTTTAATTATTAGAATACTGTCACAACAAATATGATTGGTGTAAATATTTTTTAAGTAGGCCTGGCACACAGGCTTGGAAGGCTGTAGAAAAGTGCAATTCAAAGGCACGAGCAAACTGAGGGTTAAGATCATCAACAATAAAGATTTTTTTAATTGTAATTAGTAACTATACTGTGACAAAATATTTGGATTGGTCTGTAGAAAAGTGCAATTCAAAGGCACAAGCAAACTGAGGATTAAGATCAACACTAAATTTTTTTTTAATTTAAATTAATAACTATACTGTCTGACTGTGACAACAATTATGATTGGTGTAAATAGTTGGCTAGACGGCCTGGCACAAAAGGCTGGCAGTGGCAGGCAGGAGGTAAATGAAATTCAATGGCACTAGGAGACTGAATATTTGCAGTCCAAAAAATTATGTTTTTTTTTTTTTTATTACTGTTACAAGAATTGTGATTGGTGCCACTAATTGGCTACTTGGGCCTGGCAGACAGGCTGGCAGACAGATATGAGTCGTGGATGGCAGGTAGGGCAGCAATTTAACACAGTATGCTGTGTAAGTGACAAAAACACAGGACTGATAGAAAATTAAGTTACATTACACTAGTAAAATATTTTAAAATTTTAGATTTTAATATTAAAATTATGTTAAGAAGTGCAATGCACATATGAATCTATGAGTGGTCGCACTGGCTGGCTGCTACGTAGGGCAGCAATTATAACAACAGTATGCTGTGTAAGTCAGATAGACAGTTAGACACAGGCCTGATAGAAAATACAATTAGATTACGCTAGCATAATGATTTAAAGACTTTTTTTTGGAAATTTTAAGAAAAAGGTTAAGCACATACATATGAGTCGTAGCTGATAGCCTTGGAAGGGCAGCTATTAAAAACAGTAGGCTCAGTATGTCGGATACACACACGCCTGATAGAAAATACTATTAGATTACACTAGAAAAATGATTGAAATAATTTTTTTGGGGGGGAAATTAAAAAAAGGTTAAACACATATGAGTCGTGGCTCATAGACTAGGGAGGGCAGCAAGTAAACACAGTAGGCTCTCTATGTCAGCAAAACACACAGGCCGGATAGAAAATTATATTACATTACACTAGGAAACAAATTTAAACTTTTTTTTTTTATATTAAAATTAAGGTGAAAGAAAAATAGATATGAGTGCTGGGTGGCTGCCTGGCACAGACCAATTAACCAAAAGACTGAAAAAAAAGAGGTATATTAATGCTGAGTGAGCCTTACAGACACAGGCATGATAGTAAATGTAATTAGATTACACTAGAAAAATATTTTTTTTGTGTTTTTTTTTAAAATTAAAAATAATGTTATAAACGGATATTAACACTGGTGGCTGCTGGCTGGCACAGAGCAATGAACCAGAGTATATGCTGTGTGACACTGGCCTGATAGAAAATGAAAAAAAATTACACTAGAAAAATAATTATATTTTTGGATTAGTTAAATTTAAACTAATGTTGTTAGGGAGATATCAGTGGTGGCAGTAGTCACAGCATATGCTGTGAGCCTTAAACACACAGCTGAAAGCCAGGCAAATGCTAATAAAAAAAAAAACGAAAAAAAAAAAAAAACGGCACGAAATATAGCCCTAAAAAGGGCTTTTTGGGGTGCTGTGCTTGCAGCAGAAATGAGTGGAGTCCTTCTGGACTGTAAATACACTAGCCTAGTTATGTTTTTCCTATTAATGTCAGGAGCAAAAACACAACACGTCCTCTCATTAAAAAAGCAAGGTCGTTATGAGTCTAAAATGGCGGATTCCGAGTAGCTGGGAGTGTCTGTGAGGGAGTGTCTGATGTTGATTGGCTCTAATGTGTCAGGCGGCTGTGACATAAAGGGTCAAAGTTTCCACAATGATGACACATAGGGGCGGATCGAACATCGCCATGTGTTCGCCCACAAACGCGAACGCGAACAACCTATGTTCGCTGTGAACCGTTCGCGGGCGAACAGTTCGGGACATCACTACTCACTAAACCTATTAACCCCTAAACCGCCAGCCCCCCACTTCACCATAAACTAAATTAAGCTATTAACCCCTAAACCTAACAACCCGCTAACTTTAAATTAAAATTACAACATCCCTATCTTATAATAAATTTAAACTTTCCTGTAAAATTAATAAAAAATATTTTTAAACTATTAATTAACCTACCCTAACTATTATACTACAATTAAATTAAACTAGCAATTAAATTGACTAAATTACATATTAAAAACCCTAACCCTACTCAAATTATTGAAATATACTATTTAACCTTATTAAAAAAATAAAAAGCACTAAATTACGAGAAAAAAAACAACACTTTATCAAAATTAAAACAAATTATCTAATAGCCCTATCAAAATAAAAAAGCTCCCCCAAAATAAAAATAAAAAAACCCTAGCCTACAATAAATTACCAATGGCCCTTAAACGGGCCTTTTGTGGGGCATTGCCCCAAAGAAATCAGCTCTTTTACCTGTAAAAAAAAATACAAACACCCCCAACAGTATGTTACGTCACAGATTTCAACTATTGCCGGTCTGTTGGCTTTGATAATAAGATCGAATCAAGCTCGCAACAATTACGTTGTGGTTGACAGCTTGATAGATTTCCCGCATGGTGTTGAAGTGGACTGATTGAAGGTGACCTGATCCAGGATTTAGGATTGTATGTATGTATTGGGTACTTGTAAAGCGCAGCTAATCACCCTTAAAGGGACACTCAATCAAAATTAAACTTTCATTATTCAGATAGAGCATGCCATTTTAAACAACTTTCCAATTTACTTCCATTAACTAAATGTGCACAGTCTTTTTATATTTAAACTTTTTGATTTACCAGCTCCTACTGAGCATGTGCAAGAATAAGTGTGTATGCATTTGTGAATGGCTGATGGCTGTCACATGGTACGTGTATGCATTTGTGATTGGCTGATTGCTGTCACATGGTACAGGGGTGTGGAAAATGACATAACTTTTAAAATTGTCAGAAAAAAAATCTACTACTCATTTGACGTTCAGACTAAGTGCTATTGCATTGTCTTGTTATCTTGCATTTGTTGAATATGCAAATCTACTGTGTTGACTGGTCCTTTAAGGGTCTCAAGGCACTGCTCATTTTATCGATCTCAGGAGAATGAAAGGCTGAGTGGATCGAACCTGCAACCCTTGCGTTGCTACAGAGCTCAGCCACAGTGCATTAGCATGTTGAGCTATCTGTCTGACAGAATTGTGCTGTGACTTTCCTGCCCACAGAACTGGACTTTTTAATCTGGGGTGCTCCTCTATATTAGAAACCCCTGCAATGTCCCCACTGTTTGATGTGCATATATGTGCTCGCTGTCTTTATTTACAGTGTTACAGAGTGAGTGAAACATTTCTTACTTGGGGCCTGATGATCTAAAGCTCTCTCGTCTGGTGAGATTATCTAAAGCATCTTGTCAATCATGTGGGGTCCCTCAAAGAATTTTAGAAAGGCAAATTGTAGCTTTTGACTTGTCTATCTTGCTATGCAGTGTTCTGGCTCTGAAGGAGAGACACCTACATTATAATATAGGTCTAACAAAAGCCTCCAAAGATTTTGTGTGATTTCTCTCCATTCCGGTGAGTTTTTGATTATTGATAAGGCTGTGAAGTGAAAAGCCTGCTGCATGAGCTTTCTGTCGGTGACTGCTATTTAACTCTCATATCATGGATGCTTTCTGCTTGGCACATCAAGAACTCTTGGGTACTTACTTACGTGAATTTGCTACATCACCTGGTTCTTCTCTCTCTGTTTGTGGTTTGGAACCTCCAGCTGTGCAAACTAAAGAGGATGATGTGGTAACTGTTGCGCCTATGGAGTTGCGCATGTGATTGTATCCTATCCTGGCATTTTACCCATCTGCTTCCACTGAAGGCTCTGTATCCATAAAGGGACAAGTTAAACTCTCTCACCTGTGTCTCTGGCGTTGCACAACATCCTTTTCATTTCTCTACTAGAACTCCACTGGATCTCTCTGGATATCTATGGCCCTGGGGTGTCCTGACCTTAGCAAATAATTTATTTTTTTGCATTTGGTAGTGGTGCCGTGTGAGTACAACAATATTTGAAGCAATACTATACATTGTTTCAAGCAATGGCCACCATAGAATGCTGAAGACACGTGCACACTCCTGACCTCCTATGAGTCTACCTAAATTTACTCTTCAACAAAGCATACCAAGAGAACAAAGGAAATCTGAAAATAAAAGTAAATAAGAAAGTTGTTTAAAATTGCATGTTCTATCTAACTGACACAGCAAATGTCCTGTCTGTGTATAGTCAAACATATTAATGCACTTGCACAGCATATTGATTATTAGAGTTAGACTTAAATTAGTTTATTTGTTAGAATTTTAATATCTAATATGATATTTTTTAAGATGTGGTATAATTATAATCTGACAGTTATATCCTGGCTACTATTACATATAGTAATATTTGCTACAAAACCATACCATGCTCTTAGATAAATGTCTAAATAGGAGGTGGCGAAAAGAGTTATAGACCATTTCAGTAATTTATTTATTTATTTATTAATACTAGATCATTAGTGTATATTGTTATGTGACTTTGCTTGGGGGGGGGGGGCATTGAAAGGACCACTATTTCCTACAAAAGAAATAGATACAAAGATAGATAATCATTTTATTACCCATTCCCCAGTTTTGCATAACCAACACTAAAATATTAATATATATTTAATGGTTACCTTGTGTCTAAACCTCTGCAGGCTGCCCCATTATCTCATGGCTTGTTATAATCTTGCATTTTAGTCAATTACTGCTGTTTCCTACATGGAGTGAGCACAATGTTATATACAGTATATGGCACACATAACCTAGTACTTGCTGGCTGTGAAAAGATAATAAAATGCACTGAGATAAGAGGCAACTTGCAGGGGCTTAGAAACAGGCAGAGACATAGAGATTTAGAGGTTATAAAGTATATCAATATAACAAAGGAGTTATCTATCGTTTTAAACAATTAAAAAAAACAAGTAGACTGTCCCTTTATT